>NC_092419.1:2898576-3017318 GCF_040894005.1 Engystomops pustulosus
AAATATATATACTGTACTATACCGTCATATACTATATATATATATATATATATATATATATATACTGTACTATACCATAATATACTATATATATATATACTGTACTATACCGTAATATATATATATATATATACTGTACTATACCGTAATATACTATATATATATATATATATATATATATACTGTACTATACCATAATATACTATATATATATATACTGTACTATACCGTAATATACTATATATATATACTGTACTATACCGTAATATATATATATATATATATACTGTACTATACCATAATATACTATATATATATACTGTACTATACCGTAATATACTATATATATATATACTGTACTATACCGTAATATACTATATATATATATACTGTACTATACCATAATATACTATATATATATATACTGTACTATACCGTAATATACTATATATATATATACTGTACTATACCGTATATACTATATATATATATATACTGTACTATACCATAATATACTATATATATATATACTGTACTATACCGTAATATACTATATATATATATACTGTACTATACCGTAATATACTATATATATATATATACTGTATATAATATATATATATATATATACTGTACTATACCATAATATACTATATATATATATACTGTACTATACCGTAATATACTATATATATATATACTGTACTATACCGTAATATACTATATATATATACTGTACTATACCGTAATATACTATATATATATATATACTGTACTATACCATAATATACTATATATATATATATATATATACTGTACTATACCGTAATATACTATATATATATACTGTACTATACCGTAATATACTGATATATATATATATATATATACTGTACTATACCGTAATATACTATATATATATATATACTGTACTATACCATTATATACTATATATATATATACTGTACTATACCGTAATATACTATATATATATATATATACTGTACTATACCGTAATATACTATATATATATATACTGTACTATACCATAATATACTATATATATACACTGTACTATACCGTAATATACTATATATATATATATATACTGTACTATACCGTAATATACTATATAATATATATATATATATATATACTGTACTATACCATTATATACTATATATATATATACTGTACTATACCGTAATATACTATATATATATATACTGTACTATACCATAATATACTATATATATATATACTGTACTATACCATAATATACTATATATATACACTGTACTATACCGTAATATACTATATATATATATATATTGTACTATACCGTAATATACTATATATATATATATATATATATATATATATAAACTGTACTATACCATTATATACTATATATATATATACTGTACTATACCGTAATATACTATATATATATACTGTACTATACCATAATATACTATATATATATATACTGTACTATACTGTAATATACTATATATATATACACTGTACTATACCGTAATATACTATATATATATATACTGTACTATACCATAATATACTATATATATATACTGTACTATACCGTAATATACTATATATATATATATACTGTACTATACCGTAATATACTATATATATATACTGTACTATACCGTAATATACTATATATATATATACTGTACTATACCATAATATACTATATATATATACACTGTACTATACCGTAATATACTATATATATATATACTGTACTATACCATAATATACTATATATATATACTGTACTATACCGTAATATACTATATATATATATATACTGTACTATACCGTAATATACTATATATATATACTGTACTATACCGTAATATACTATATATATATATACTGTACTATACCATAATATACTATATATATATATACTGTACTATACCGTAATAAACTATATATATATATACTGTACTATACCATAATATACTATATATATATACTGTACTATACCGTAATATACTATATATATATACTGTACTATACCGTAATATACTTTATATATATATATATACTGTACTATACCGTAATATACTATATATATATATATATACTGTACTATACCGTATATACTATATATATATATATATATATATATACTGTACTATACCGTAATATACTATATATATATATACTGTACTATACCATAATATACTATATATATATATACTGTACTATACCATAATATACTATATATATATACTGTACTATACCGTAATATACTATATATATATACTGTACTATACCGTAATATACTTTATATATATATATATACTGTACTATACCGTAATATACTATATATATATATATATACTGTACTATACCGTAATATACTATATATATATACTGTACTATACCGTAATATACTATATATATATATATATATACTGTACTATACCGTAATATACTATATATATATATACTGTACTATACCATAATATACTATATATATACACTGTACTATACCGTAATATACTATATATATATATATACTGTACTATACCATAATATACTATATATATACACTGTACTATACCGTAATATACTATATAAATATATACTGTACTATACCGTAATATACTTTATATATATATATACTGTACTATACCGTAATATACTATATATATATATATAATATATATATATATATATATATATATATATATATACTGTACTATACCGTAATATACTATATATATATACTGTACTATACCATAATATGCTATATATATATATACTGTACTATACCGTAATATACTATATATATATATACTGTACTATACCGTAATATACTATATATATATATACTTTACTATACCATAATATTATATATATATACTATACTATACCGTAATATACTATATATATATACTGTACTATACCGTAATATACTTTATATATATATACTGTACTATACCGTAATATACTATATATATATATACTGTACTATACCCTAATATACTATATATATATATATATACACTGTACTATACCATAATATACTATATATATATATACTGTACTATACCGTAATATACTATATATATACACTGTGCTATACCGTAATATACTATATATATATATACTGTACTATACCGTAATATACTATATATATATACTGTACTATTCCGTAATATACTATATATATATACTGTACTATTCCGTAATATACTATATATATATACTGTACTATACCATAATATACTATATATATATATACTGTACTATACCGTAATATACTATATATATATATATATACTGTACTATACCGTAATATACTATATATATATACTGTACTATTCCGTAATATACTATATATATATATATACTGTACTATACCGTAATATACTATATATATATACTGTACTATTCCGTAATATACTATATATATATACTGTACTATACCATAATATACTATATATATATACTGTACTATACCGTAATATACTATATATATATATATACTGTACTATACCGTAATATACTATATATATATATATACTGTACTATACCATAATATACTATATATATATACTGTACTATACCGTAATATACTATATATATATACTGTACTATACCGTAATATACTATATATATATATATACTGTACTATACCGTAATATACTATATATATATATATACTGTACTATACCGTAATATACTATATATATATATATACTGTACTATACCATAATATACTATATATATACACTGTACTATACCGTAATATACTATATATATATATACTGTACTATACCATAATATACTATATATATACACTGTACTATACCGTAATATACTATATATATCCTGTACACGGATCAGACGACCAAATGTAACAATCCTCTTTGTGCGGCTGAAAAAACTTCTTACAAACATTTTTTAAAACTCCTAAAGTCCAATAAATCTCGTTCATCACATAAAATGACATTAAACTAAATCTCAATCTAATAAATAATAACAAACTATCAAAATATGTGTTTTATAACGTCCAGTGGAAACTGTTCAAAGAGGAAGCAACAGAATCCTGGAATTGTTACATTTTAGTCATTCTTATGTCCCATGTCCCCGGGATCCGATTATTGCGGATACGAGAGGTATTCCATTTCAATTTTCTCAACAAAAGTGATTTTTATTTGTTAAAGGAGTAAAAACCCAACAGAACCAATTCAGGAAATCAGTTCTGTATTAATGGCACTAAAATAAAAAACTATCATTTTGTATGTGAGGCACCGGCCGCCCCCGGATACAGACACAAAAGGTCATTTATATTTCTTCTAAATGTGAAGAGGAACATTTCCTGTATTTTGTCGGTAACTGCAGACGAGTCATTTTTTGGTCCCTGTGACGAGCGCTTTTCAAAAATTTGGGCTGTTAATGGAACAAGGATCATGAATAAAGCTACAGACACCTGGGAGCAAAGTCCAGCAAGCTTCCCCAGAGGTCACAGGGGCGGAGAGGTCACCAGAGGTCACAGGGGCGGAGAGGTCACCAAAGGTCACAGGGGTCACCAGAGGTCACAGGGGGCATAGTGGTCCATTTGTAACTAGGACTTGTCTGTAAGTTGGGTGTCTTTAAGTTGGGGACTGCCTGTAGTTCCCAAAGTATCTTAACAGAGGCTAAACAATACCTTATACCCCCAAATAGTTTTACCTAAAAAATTTAGCCCATCCCACAAAAACATCTCTTCCTGTTATGATTTTAGTTGACAAATTTCAAAAACTTTATGGTTTGAAAAATCCCCACGTTGTGAATTATTGTTGAGGCCGCTGATTGGCTGCAGGGGTCATGTGGGTATACGGCACCAGGAGAAGCACCCAAGACCAGGAAGACCACAGAGACCACCCAAGCCCTAGCAGCAGGGGGAAGACCACCCGAGACCACCCAAGCCTCAGCAGCAGGGGGAAGACCACCCGAGACCACCCAAGCCTGAGCAGTAGGGGAAGAGCACCCGAGACCACCCAAGCCTGAGCAGTGGTGGAACACCACCCGAGACCACCCAAGCCTGAGCAGTGGGGGAAGACCACCCAAGCCTTAGCAGCAGGGGGAAGACCACCCGAGACCACCCAAGCCTCAGCAGCAGGGGGAAGACCACCCAAGCCTGAGCAGTGGGGGAAGACCACCCAAGCCTGAGCAGTGGGGGAAGACCACCCGAGACCACCCAAGCCTGAGCAGTGGGGGAAGACCACCCGATACCACCCAAGCCTTAGCATCAGGGGGAAGACCACCTGAGACCAACCAAGCCTTAGCATCAGGGGGAAGACCACCTGAGACCACCCAAGCCTGAGCAGTGGGGGAAGACCACCCGAGACCACCCAAGCCTGAGCAGTGGGGGAAGACCACCCGAGACCACCCAAGCCTGAGCAGTGGGGGAAGACCATCCGAGACCACCCAAGCCTGAGCAGCAGGGGGAAGACCACCCGAGACCACCCAAGCCTTAGCAGCAGGGGGAAGACCACCCGAGACCACCCAAGCCTGAGCAGTGGGGGAAGACCACCCGAGACCACCCAATCCTGAGCAGTGGGGGAAGACCACCTGAGACCACCCAAGCCTGAGCAGTGGGGGAAGACCACCCGAGACCACCCAAGCCTGAGCAGTGGGGGAAGACCACCCGAGACCACCCAAGCCTGAGCAGTGGGGGAAGACCATCCGAGACCACCCAAGCCTGAGCAGCAGGGGGAAGACCACCCGAGACCACCCAAGCCTTAGCAGCAGGGGGAAGACCACCCGAGACCACCCAAGCCTGAGCAGTGGGGGAAGACCACCCAAGCCTGAGCAGTGGGGGAAGACCACCCGAGACCACCCAAGCCTGAGCAGTGGGGGAAGACCACCCGATACCACCCAAGCCTTAGCATCAGGGGGAAGACCACCTGAGACCAACCAAGCCTTAGCATCAGGGGGAAGACCACCTGAGACCACCCAAGCCTGAGCAGTGGGGGAAGACCACCCGAGACCACCCAAGCCTGAGCAGTGGGGGAAGACCACCCGAGACCACCCAAGCCTGAGCAGTGGGGGAAGACCATCCGAGACCACCCAAGCCTGAGCAGCAGGGGGAAGACCACCCGAGACCACCCAAGCCTTAGCAGCAGGGGGAAGACCACCCGAGACCACCCAAGCCTGAGCAGTGGGGGAAGACCACCCGAGACCACCCAATCCTGAGCAGTGGGGGAAGACCACCTGAGACCACCCAAGCCTGAGCAGTGGGGGAAGACCACCCGAGACCACCCAAGCCTGAGCAGTGGGGGAAGACCACCCGAGACCACCCAAGCCTGAGCAGTGGGGGAAGACCATCCGAGACCACCCAAGCCTGAGCAGCAGGGGGAAGACCACCCGAGACCACCCAAGCCTTAGCAGCAGGGGGAAGACCACCCGAGACCACCCAAGCCTGAGCAGTGGGGGAAGACCACCCGAGACCACCCAAGCCTGAGCAGTGGGGGAAGACCACCCGAGACCACCCAAGCCTGAGTAGTGGGGGAAGACCACCCGAGACCACCCAAGCCTGAGCAGTGGGGGAAGACCACCCGAGACCACCCAAGCCTGAGTAGTGGGGGAAGACCACCCGAGACCACCCAAGCCGGAGCAGTGGGGGAAGACCACCCGAGACCACTCAAGCCTGAGCAGTGGGGGAAGACCACCCGAGACCACCCAAGCCTGAGCAGTGGGGGAAGACCACCCGAGACCACCCAAGCCTTAGCAGCAGGGGGAAGACCACCCGAGACCACCCAAGCCTGAGCAGTGGGGGAAGACCACTCGAGACCACCCAAGCCTGAGCAGTGGGGGAAACACTACATAAATCCTTGTTATTTTCCTTCTGACCAAATGTTTCCGGATCTTGGAAAAAGGGATTGGAAAGGGAACGGGTTCTCAGCGCTGATCCCAAAGTTCAGGGGACCTGAGGATTGGTCCTGACAGAACCACTTCAGCCAATAAGTGACCTCCTCCGGCTGTGAGACAACACAGGAAGTGACCGCAATGGTGAAGAGACGCCCGATGTCTGAGGAGGTCACTGATTGGCTGAAGCGGCTCCCATGACACCCCGCCCCCCCCCCAGCAGGTAAGTAGCTATTACCCCTCCCCCCAGCAGGTAAGTAGCTTTCTATTACCCCTCCCCCCAGCAGGTAAGTAGCTTTCTATTACCCCTCCCCCCAGCAGGTAAGTAGCTTTCTATTACCCCTCCCCCCAGCAGGTAAGTAGCTTTCTATTACCCCTCCCCCCAGCAGGTAAGTAGCTTTCTATTACCCCTCCCCCCAGCAGGTAAGTAGCTTTCTATCACCCCCCCCCCCCAGCAGGTAAGTAGCTTTCTATCACCCCCCCCCCCCCCCCCAGCTGTCAGGTCTCTGGGAATCCCCTTGCAGTCTGGGAGTTTTGTTTTCCTTGCACTTTACTTTCTGTTCTTCTTTCCCAGAACACTGGGATATTTTATCTGGGGATTTCCATCTGCACCGGATCCAGAACAGAACAACTGGACCCGAAACCATCCCCTAAATAATTGTGCAATAAACGTATCTCTGACCCCGTCGTGTAATAATCCCGGAGTCTGGGGGCTCTTATAATCCTGCCCCAGAGCTTCATTACGTTATTCCACCCACAAACTTTCTGCTTCATGTGATAGAATTATGCAAATGAACCAGAGGGGCTACACCTATGGAGCCTGGAGCCCCACAGACTCATTTGCATAATTTTTGAAGCCTTTTTTTAAAAAAAAACCAGGGCATAAAAAGCTGAGTGGAGAGCAGATCCTGGCAGAGGGGGCGCACACCAGCCTGTAAGTGTGCTTGGTTTACAATCCTTCATCCTGGTGGTAGATTTCCTTTAAAATGTATTATTTTTTTTTCTCTTCATTTGGCTTATTTTTTCCTTTTATTCCTTTATTTATTAGTTTTTTATTTGATCACTTTTATAGCGGCATTATTCTTGTATAATTACTGACTCCCTGCCTTCATTAGGCCCCCGGGTGTCCCGGAGCACATGCCGCACCCTGTGACCTGCATGTCATTTAGGTGCTGCAGCGGGTGGGGTCCTGGTAAGAGGTGATCTCCCCCGTGTGCGGGTGCCGCTTATTCACGTCCTTATAGAAGCCACGACCACGTTATTAGGTGATAAACAGGAATGAGATGACCTGATGGGAACAAGTAGCGGATATCCCGGTCACTGGATACGCCACGAGGGTCAGGGTTAGACCTCCACAATCTTCGGATAGGTCGTCAGTCTGAAATACTATATAAAGGGATAGAAGTATAGTACTATAATAATGGACAGCCCAGGCCATGACACACAATGGTGGGGGGTTTCAGAGGGTCCCGTGAGATTTGCCGATCTTTCTGGAAGCCTCAGATATGTTCTAGGAGTTTGGAGTATGACATTACAGACGGTCCCCTACTTAAGGACACCCGACTTACAGACGACCCCTAGTTATAGACCTCTGTGACCTCTGGTGACCTCTCTGGATGTTACTATAGTCCCAGACTGCAATGATCAGCTGTAAGGTGTCTGTAATGAAGCTTTATGGATAATCCTTGGTCCAATTACAGCAAAAAATTTTGAAACTCCAATTGTCACTGGGCCAAAAAATTTTTGTCTGGATCTACAATGATAAAATATACAGTTTTCAACTTACATACAAATTCAACTTAAAAATAAACCTATGGACCCATCTTGTAAGTAACTCGGGGACGGCCTGTACCTGGAATATTTCATTCAGTTTCCATCCTTTCCTTTCAGATAATTCAGCCACAAGCTTCCTGTATGACTTGTTCCGTGTTCAGTGTCAGATCCTTGTGCCGGCTCCATCGCTTCTATTACTTTCATTCTCTCAGCCGCGCACCATTTTATAGCGAGGATATTGTTAGTCATCTAAGATGGCGGCTCCCTACAGTAACGCACCGCCCCGGCCGAGGGCAGGAGATCTGTAACTGGAGAGGGTCATAGGGCAAATATCCAGGGATTTACCTCCGCCCGGGGCCTGATCTGGTTCTCAGTGACTTTATATCTCACTTTATGTTCTGTAAAGCTTCACCGAAAACACGTCAGAGCCTCGTCTGGGGAAACCCTTGAAGGATTTTGTTGTACTGATTAACCCCTTAGGGACCAACATTTTATGTTTTCAGAGCTTGTTTTTTGCAGGAGGAGTTGAATATTCCTGCGCCATTTTTCATGGGACTTTGATGTAGAGAAGGTTCTCTGCGGTCCCAAAGCTTTGGTCCCACCCCCCTGACACATTACAGGGGTCTATCGGACTCTTTGTTGTTGATGTCGGACCTCCCTCCGCAGACGTTTCTGTGCCCCGATCACTGATTATCACACAATGGGGCAGATGTACTTACCCGGTCCTGTCGCGATCCCGCGGTGCGACAGGTCCGGTGCGGATTCGGGTCCGGCGCGATTCACTAACATCGTGCGCCCGAGTTCCTACATCCGTCGCTTCTGCGCCGATGTCCGCCGGAGTTCACCTTCTTTGTCCCGGTGCATGTGAGTGCTGATCTTGCGACACATTTCGTCATTTCGTTTTTTAAATTCCGCAGTTTTTCCGAATCCGCCGGGTTGTCCAACGGCCACACCCCCTGATTTCTGTTGCGTGCAAGCTGGCGCCGATGCGCCACAAACCGATCGCATGCGCCAAAATACCGGGGCAATTCGGCACAAAACGGAAATATTTGGGAAAACCCAGCGGAATCGCGGTCCGTGCACCCTTAGTAAATGAGCCCCATTATTGTCTGCTCACTATTCATCGATGTCTATTTTGTTTTTCAGGATAAGTCAGTGATGTGGGAAATGGCTCCGTTATGTTTCCCGCTCCTCATCTTCTTCCTGGATTCGTCTCTAAGTTGGATAATATCCGGTGTCCTCTGCGCCCGTTATCCGGTGTATTTCCTGGGATCTGTGTTGCTGGTTTCCCTCAGTAAAGCTCCGCTGCTCCTCCTGGCAGCCAATAAGCTGCCGCGTCCTAAGTGGATCCCTTCTGATTGGCTGTACGTCCTCACCCTGTGCCTCGCGCCTCCTCTGCACCAGAGCCTGAGGTTCGCTCTCACCTCTCAGCCTCCAGAACTCCCTTGTGAGCTCCTCCCCTCCGCACTCCTCCTCCTGGCGCCATCGCTGTCCTGTCTGATTTGGGATTTGGCCTCGATTGTTATTTCACCAAAACTGATTTCTGCGGAAAACGGAGAAAGGAATAAACAGGACAAGAAAAACTTTATTAGGCTGATAAAATATTCTGCAGATGATTGGCTGCCGCTGGGCCTGGCCTTCGCCTTCCTGACTCTGGCGCTGACACGTAGGTTTATGCTGCAGATTTATTGGGTTTTGACCATATTTCGCCTTTTCACCTCCATCTCCCTGGAGCCGCGGCCTCCATCACATTATTTTTTGGTGTTTTTTTGTTTTTTGCTGCTGTTATGTGGCATTTTTCACCTCTGATTGTTTTTCTTATTTTTTTGCCTTTAGTTGAAATGTCGATTCCTTATTACATGGGGCGCGTCATCGATATCCTGTCTGACCGTTACAGGGAGTCTGAGTTCCTGGCGGCGATATTCTTCATGGCCGTCTTCTCCGTAACAAGGTAAGTACAGAACTGCGCAACATTTCCATCCAAGTCATTGATTGTGGATCGGTGATTATCACCCGAACATATCAGGAAACCCTGGACGCTCTCCGGGGGACTGATCCGCATTGTGCAGTTTGACCCCCGGTGTTTTATGGTTTTACACATCAAAGAAATTGAAAAAAATTCTGGGACCTGAGATCAGATATATCTCAGATTTTCATACAAATTCCAGTGATTTTGGCTAAAATGTAAGAGCACCCCAGTAATTACACTGGGCTGCGGTGTGTAGCACCCAAGTGCTGCTGGTAGAATTCCTATCACTGATTAATCATCACCAAGTGTGACCACTTCATTGACAGGAGAAGTTTTGGCCGTTTGTTAGTATCAGCAGGTGTGAGGGTCTGATGTAATGACCAGGAGGATTGTTACTGGTAAGAGCCACGTGTCAGACTCCACAGGCCTCATGTGGGATGTAGAAGAAGATTGGATACGACATGACTCTGCTCTGATGTTACGATAATCTCAGGACACAGAGAATCCGGAGAGGGAGGGACTTTCTTTACCTTTACCACAAGCCCTGAATGTTGTAACTGAGAAGCGCGGTGCCTTCCGCTATCGCTCTGTATGACGTGTCATGTGTTTCCTGCTGATTCTTGTGCCTTTGTCTCCAGCTCTGTCTCCGCCGGCTGCCGAGGAGGATTCTTCATGTTCTCACTTTCTCGTCTCACCCGGCGGTTACGGATATTTCTCTTTAAGGCCCTTGTGAAGCAGGAGATTGCATTTTTTGAATCAACTAAGACAGGTAATCATCTCTATCATCTCTATATAAGACATGTAATGTCTCTATCATCTCTATATAAGACAGGTATCATCTCTATCATCTCTATATAAGACAGGTATTGTCTCTATCATCTCTATATAAGACAGGCAATGTCTCTATCATCTCTGTATAAGACAGGTATTGTCTCTATCACCTCTATATGAGACGGGTATTGTCTCTATCATCTCTATATAAGACAGGCAATGTCTCTATCATCTCTGTATAAGACAGGTATTGTCTCTATCATCTCTATATAAGACAGGCAATGTCTCTATCATCTCTGTATAAGACAGGTATTGTCTCTATCACCTCTATATGAGACGGGTATTGTCTCTATCATCTTTATATAACACATGGATTGTCTCTATCATCTCTATATAAGACAGGTATTGTCTCTATCATCTCTATATAAGACAGGTAATGTCTCTATCATCTCTGTATAAGACAGGTATTGTCTCTATCATCTCTATATAAGACAGGTATTGTCTCTATCATCTCTTTATAACACATGGATTGTCTCTATCATCTCTATATAAGACAGGCAGTGTCTCTATCATCTCTATATAACACATGGATTGTCTCTATCATTTCTATATAGCACATATATGATGTCATATCACAGGTCCCACATAATATAGGTGGTATAGAATCATTCTATTGCCCCGGCCGGGGGCAGGTGCCGCCTCTCATTTCATGTCCAGTTAAGTTAAAGAGGAAAACTTGAGTTTGTTGTGTACATTATAAGATGTGGCTATTATGTATCTATTATGTATCTCCTGCAGGCGACATTCTCTCTCGTCTGTCACAAGACGCGCCCCTGGTCAGCCGCAGCATCCCTGGCAATGTGAACATCGCCCTGCGACTGCTGGTGACGTGTATCGGCCATTACGTGTTCATGATCTCTATATCGGGGCGTCTCACGCTCCTCACCTGCGTCACCCTCCCTCTTATATCACTGGTGCAAAGCCTGTACAATAAGTACCACAAGGTAGGTCTGCCATCACATTGTATATGTATACATGACCTCGTTATATCCCTGGTCATGTGATGTCACACAGGTGCACGGCTCGTTATATCCCTGGCCATGTGATGTCACACAGGTGCACGGCTCGTTATATCCCTGATCATGTGATGTCACACAGGTGCACGGCTCGTTATATCTCTGGCCATGTGATGTCACACAGGTGCACGGCTCGTATATATCCCTGGTCATGTGATGTCACACAGGTGCACGGCTCGTTATATCTCTGGCCATGTGATGTCACACAGGTGCACGGCTCGTTATATCCCTGGTCAGGTGATGTCACACAGGTGCACGGCTAGTCATATCCCTGGTCATGTGATGTCACACAGGTGCACGGCTCGTTATATCCCTGGTCATGTGAGGTCACACAGGTGCACGGCTCGTTATATCCCTGGTCATGTGATGTCACACAGATGCACAGCTTGTTATATTCCTGGTCATGTGATGTCACACAGGTGCACGGCTCGTTATATCCCTGGTCATGTGATGTCACACAGGTGCACGGCTCGTTATATCCCTGGTCATGTGATGTCACACAGGTGCACGGCTCGTTATATCCCTGGTCATGTGATGTCACACAGATGCACAGCTCGTTATATCCCTGGTCATGTGATGTCACACAGATGCACGGCTCGTTATATCCCTGGTTATGTGATGTCACACAGGTGCACGGCTCGTTATATTCCTGGTCATGTGATGTCACACAGGTGCACGGCTCTTTATGTCTTTATGCTCTTTATGAGCCGTGCACCTGTGTGACATTGTAGAAAATTGTAGAACTTTTCATTAGATAAACAATATTAATAAGTGGACGATCCCTGGAGGACGAGCTGTAATATATAATCCTCCTGTGCATTATATACATAATAACTGTGACTACTGTGACCCTTCCAGGACCTGGTGAGGAAGGTGCAGGACTCCATCGCTCTCACCAGTGACATCGCCAAGGAAATCGTGGAGTCCGTGAGGATTGTGCAGAGCTTCGCAGCTGAAGATGAGGAGGTGAAGAGATACGACGCGGCTCTGCGGAGAACACATGAACTACAGAGCAGTAGGGACATGGTCAGAGCCGTGTACCTACTGGCAGTGAGGGTAGGTACTGATGGCCTTATCATGGGGGCAGAGAGGAACATGTTTATGTCAGTGGATGAAGATGACGCGTCTCCTTCTCCTTCAGGTCATTACTCTCCTCGGTCAGGTCCTCATGTTGGTTTTTGGCCACACATTGATCCGGAGAGGAGACATCAGCACCGGGGAGATGGTGTCCTTCATCCTCTACCAGATGGAGTCGGGAGACAGCTTGATGGTAAGTGACAGAGTATCCACCGCAGGGGAGGAACGTTACTGTTAGATTTCGTAATTTCATTCTTTGTTGGGTGACGGGTGCACGACATTCCCGGGGCTGAGGTCTTCATTGTTGGGTGACGGGTGCACGACATTCCCGGGGCTGAGGTCTTCATTATTGGGTGACGGGTGCACGACATTCCCGGGGCTGAGGTCTTCATTGTTGGGTGACGGGTGCACAACATTCCCGGGGCTGAGGTCTTCATTGTTGGGTGACGGGTGCACGACATTCCCGGTGCTGAGGTCTTCATTGTTGGGTGACGGGTGCACGACATTCCCGGGGCTGAGGTCTTCATTGTTGGGGGACGGGTGCGTGACATTCCCGGGGCTGAGGTCTTCATTGTTGGGTGACGGGTGCACAACATTCCCGGGGCTGAGGTCTTCATTGTTGGGTGACGGGTGCACGACATTCCCGGTGCTGAGGTCTTCATTGTTGGGTGACGGGTGCACGACATTCCCGGTGCTGAGGTCTTCATTGTTGGGTGACGGGTGCACGACATTCCCGGTGCTGAGGTCTTCATTGTTGGGTGACGGGTGCGCGACATTCCCGGGGCTGAGGTCTTCATTGTTGGGTGACGGGTGCGCGACATTCCCGGTGCTGAGGTCTTCATTGTTGGGTGACGGGTGCGTGACATTCCCGGTGCTGAGGTCTTCATTGTTGGGTGACGGGTGCACGACATTCCCGGTGCTGAGGTCTTCATTGTTGGGTGACGGGTGCACGACATTCCCGGTGCTGAGGTCTTCATGGTTGGGTGACGGGTGCACGACATTCCCGGTGCTGAGGTCTTCATGGTTGGGTGACGGGTGCACGACATTCCCGGTGCTGAGGTCTTCATTGTTGGGTGACGGGTGCACGACATTCCCGGTGCTGAGGTCTTCATTGTTGGGTGACGGGTGCACGACATTCCCGGGGCTGAGGTCTTCATTGTTGGGTGACGGGTGCACGACATTCCCGGTGCTGAGGTCTTCATTGTTGGGTGACGGGTGCGTGACATTCCCGGTGCTGAGGTCTTCATTGTTGGGTGACGGGTGCACGACATTCCCGGTGCTGAGGTCTTCATTGTTGGGTTACGGGTGCACGACATTCCCGGTGCTGAGGTCTTCATTGTTGGGTGACGGGTGCGTGACATTCCCGGGGCTGAGGTCTTCATTGTTGGGTGACGGGTGCACGACATTCCCGGGGCTGAGGTCTTCATTGTTGGGTGACGGGTGCACGACATTCCCGGGGCTGAGGTCTTCATTGTTGGGTGACGGGTGCGTGACATTCCCGGTGCTGAGGTCTTCATTGTTGGGTGACGGGTGCGTGACATTCCCGGTGCTGAGGTCTTCATTGTTGGGTGACGGGTGCACGACATTCTCGGGGCTGAGGTCTTCATTGTTGGGTGACGGGTGCACGACATTCCCGGTGCTGAGGTCTTCATTGTTGGGTGACGGGTGCACGACATTCCCGGGGCTGAGGTCTTCATTGTTGGGTGACGGGTGCACGACATTCCCGGTGCTGAGGTCTTCATTGTTGGGTGACGGGTGCACGACATTCCCGGTGCTGAGGTCTTCATTGTTGGGTGACGGGTGCACGACATTCCCGGTGCTGAGGTCTTCATTGTTGGGTGACGGGTGCACGACATTCCCGGGGCTGAGGTCTTCATTGTTGGGTGACGGGTGCGTGACATTCCCGGTGCTGAGGTCTTCATTGTTGGGTGACGGGTGCGTGACATTCCCGGTGCTGAGGTCTTCATTGTTGGGTGACGGGTGCGTGACATTCCCGGTGCTGAGGTCTTCATTGTTGGGTGACGGGTGCGTGACATTCCCGGTGCTGAGGTCTTCATTGTTGGGTGACGGGTGCACGACATTCCCGGTGCTGAGGTCTTCATTGTTGGGTGACGGGTGCGTGACATTCCCGGTGCTGAGGTCTTCATTGTTGGGTGACGGGTGCACGACATTCCCGGGGCTGAGGTCTTCATTGTTGGGTGACGGGTGCGTGACATTCCCGGTACTGAGGTCTTCATTGTTGGGTAACGGGGCGAGACATTCCCGGTGCTGAGGTCTTCATTGTTGGGTGACGGGTGCACGACATTCCCGGTGCTGAGGTCTTCATTGTTGGGTAACGGGTGCGAGACATTCCCGGTGCTGAGGTCTTCATTGTTGGGTGACGGGTGCACGACATTCCCGGTGCTGAGGTCTTCATGGTTGGGTGACGGGTGCACGACATTCCCGGGGCTGAGGTCTTCATTGTTGGGTGACGGGTGCGTGACATTCCCGGTGCTGAGGTCTTCATTGTTGGGTGACGGGTGCGTGACATTCCCGGTGCTGAGGTCTTCATTGTTGGGTGACGGGTGCGTGACATTCCCGGTGCTGAGGTCTTCATTGTTGGGTGACGGGTGCGTGACATTCCCGGTGCTGAGGTCTTCATTGTTGGGTGACGGGTGCACGACATTCCCGGTGCTGAGGTCTTCATTGTTGGGTGACGGGTGCGTTACATTCCCGGTGCTGAGGTCTTCATTGTTGGGTGACGGGTGCACGACATTCCCGGGGCTGAGGTCTTCATTGTTGGGTGACGGGTGCGTGACATTCCCGGTGCTGAGGTCTTCATTGTTGGGTAACGGGTGCGAGACATTCCCGGTGCTGAGGTCTTCATTGTTGGGTGACGGGTGCACGACATTCCCGGTGCTGAGGTCTTCATTGTTGGGTAACGGGTGCGAGACATTCCCGGTGCTGAGGTCTTCATTGTTGGGTGACGGGTGCACGACATTCCCGGTGCTGAGGTCTTCATGGTTGGGTGACGGGTGCACGACATTCCCGGTGCTGAGGTCTTCATTGTTGGGTGACGGGTGCACGACATTCCCGGTGCTGAGGTCTTCATTGTTGGGTGACGGGTGCACGACATTCCCGGGGCTGAGGTCTTCATTGTTGGGTGATGGGTGCGTGACATTCCCGGTGCTGAGGTCTTCATTGTTGGGTGACGGGTGCACGACATTCCCGGTGCTGAGGTCTTCATTGTTGGGTGACGGGTGCACGACATTCCCGGTGCTGAGGTCTTCATTGTTGGGTGACGGGTGCACGACATTCCCGGTGCTGAGGTCTTCATTGTTGGGTAACGGGTGCGAGACATTCCCGGTGCTGAGGTCTTCATTGTTGGGTGACGGGTGCGTGACATTCCCGGTGCTGAGGTCTTCATGGTTGGGTGACGGGTGCACGACATTCCCGGTGCTGAGGTCTTCATTGTTGGGTGACGGGTGCACGACATTCCCGGTGCTGAGGTCTTCATTGTTGGGTGACGGGTGCACGACATTCCCGGGGCTGAGGTCTTCATTGTTGGGTGACGGGTGCGTGACATTCCCGGTGCTGAGGTCTTCATTGTTGGGTGACGGGTGCACGACATTCCCGGGGCTGAGGTCTTCATTTTTGGGTGACGGGTGCACGACATTCCCGGTGCTGAGGTCTTCATGGTTGGGTGACGGGTGCGTGACATTCCCGGTGCTGAGGTCTTCATGGTTGGGTGACGTATTATTTATGGTAATGGCGATGCTGTTGGACCTTCAAAGATCCTGGAAGGCCTTTGTGTGTAGAGCACGGGATTCCTTTATTATCTCTTTACGGTGGTATCAAACTACGGTGGGAGGCCTTGGGCTCCGGTCTCCACCCAAACCACATGTATCAGAACCGGAGACTGGACCTTGGGCTCAGCCTCTGCCCAACAAATTTCTCGGGGATCAAATATTCAACATGGCAAATCCCCCTGACATGATGGCGGAGGAGAATCCATAGAGTAATGTCCGCCCTTTGCCCTTTCTCTACATGAAGTGATTTTTCTGCATCTCTTTTCCAGGGATTGATCCACCAGATCAGTGAGATAACGCACTCGGCCGGAGCCGCCAGCAAAGTGTTTGAGTACTTGGATCGGGAGCCACAAGTCTCCGCATCCGGGACCCTGCGCCCTGATCATTTACAGGGGACATTTGAGTTTAAGAACGTGACATTTACCTACCCGTCTCGTCCATTCAGCCCAGCCCTGGAGGTAAGTAGCTGCAGTGAGGGGTTTAGTACAGACACATTTACATGTGTGACGACTTTATCTGAGAAATCACAGAATGAAAGGGAACCTGATGAGGAACGCACATTAAGGACACTCGACTTACAGACGACCCCTAGTTACAGACGGACCCCTCTGCCCCCTGCGACCTCTGGGGTGACCTCTCTGCCTCCTGTGACCTCTGGTGACCTCTCTGGATGTTACTATAGTCCCAGGCTGCGATGATCAGCTGTAAGGTGTCTGTAATGAAGCTTTATTGATAATCCTTGGTCCAATTATAGCAAAAAATTTTGAAAATCCGACTGTCCCTGGGACAAAAAAATTGCCTGGAGCTACAATTATAAACTATACAGTTTCAACTTACATACAATTTCAACTTAAGAACAATCCTAAAGAACCTGCCTTGTACATAACCCGGGGACTGTCTGTAACGGCCTTTTTATTACTAATTCCCAATTTCCTTTTATCCCAATCTGCTTCCAATCAACAATAATATACAGGAAAAATGAGCCGGCACAGACCGGTCCATTAGATGAAACAAAAAGTCATGAGTTTATTCCATGCGCAACATTTCTGTGAGTTACCAGCGGCTGGAGAAAGGTGGTGAGCGACCGAAACATCGAGCTAATGGACCGGTCTGTGCCGGCTCATTTTTCCTGTATGTTATTGAGGTTCCCTGTCTGGGGTTTGAGGCGTGGCACCTTGTGCTGCTGTGGACTTTTCTCCGCCCCTGTGACTCCATGCTGTTTGTAAACTTTTATCAACTTTTAAAAGTGAGTGGGGTCATTAATATTTTAATAACATTAACAAGGCAACGGGAACAGGTCATCAGGTAAAATCCTGCGTCTGGATGACAGGTTCCCTTTAGTAGACGTGTCTGCATACATGTGGCCATATACTATGTATACAGTGGGGATGATAAGTATTTAATCCTCGGATGATTTTGCTAATTTTCCCACTCACAAATAATGGAAAGGTCGGTAATTTTTATCACTTTAACTGGAAAAATCTGGATGATTTTATTGCATGAAATAAGTATTTGATCCACTACCAACTAGTGAGACTCTCAGTGCTGCTAGTATTTCTTTAAGAAGCTCCTCCTACTGTACACTCATTAGCTGTAGCTCCTCCTACTGTACACTCATTATCTGTAGCTCCTCCTACTGTACACTCATTATCTGTAGCTCCACCCACTGTATACTCATTATCTGTAGCTCCTCCTACTGTACACTCATTAGCTGTAGCTCCTCCTACTGTACACTCATTAGCTGTAGCTCCTCCTACTGTACACTCATTAGCTGTAGCTCCTCCTACTCTGCACCCACTACCTGTATCATTTCTATAAAAGACTCTTGTCCGCACTCAATCACCCTCTAATTTCTCCACCATGGCCAAGAGCGAGGAGCCGTCTAACCAATGACGCGTCCTCGTGTCCTCATTGCTCCGTTCTGGGGCCCCCGGGGACAACTTCTGTAACTGCAAAGAAAAGTTTCTGTGCCAAATATTATGTTCTATTGTATCAAATATTTTTTTCATGCACTAAGATGCTAATTAATTATTTCAAAAACATACAATGCGATTTCCTGGATTTTTAAACATGTTTTACCCGTATTTATAGAATTTTTTACATATAGAAAATGTACAAAAAGGCAAGAAAAATAAAAGAGATTCAACTATCAAATGGATGAGGAGGGGGGAAGGTGCAGGGAGGGGAGGGGGAAGGTGCAGGGAAGGGGGAAGGTGCAGGGGAGGGTAGGGGGAAGGTGTAGGGAAGGGGGAAGGTGCGTGGAGGGGAGGGGGAAGGTGCAGGGAAGGGGGGAAGATGCAGCGACGTGGGGAAGGTGCAGGGAAGGGCGGAATGTGCAGGGAAGAGGGGAAGGTGCAGGGAAGGGGGGAAGGTGCAGGGAAGGGCGGAATGTGCAGGGAAGGGGGAAGGTGCAGGGAAGGGGGGAAGGTGCAGGGAAGGGGGGAAGGTGCAGGGAGGGGGAAGGTGCAGCGACGGGGGGAAGGTGCAGGGAAGGGGGGAAGGTGCAGGACAAGGGGGAAAAGTGCAGGGAAGGGGGGGTGGTGAAGGGAAGGTGCAGGGAAGGGGGGAGAAATAAATGAAAGGAAAAAGAATTAAAGGAAACCTACCACTTGTAGTGGCAGGTATAAGAGGGAAATACCGAGCACCAGATCAGGGTGAGCTCAGGGTGAGCTGGTGCCGGAGCTTATTTTTGTTAGTGTTTTAAACCGCGGTATCGCGGTTTAAAACACTTTTTAAACTTTATAGCCGGCGCAGGGAGGGACGCGCTCGTCGCTTACCATGCGCGCGGCTCTCCTTCACTTCCTATGTAGCCGCGTGCACGGTAAGCGCCGAGCGCGTACCTCCCAGCTTCGGACATAAAGTTTAAAAAGTGTTTTAAACCGCAATACCGCGGTTTAAAACACTAACAAAAATAAGCTCCGGCACCTGGTGCTCGGTAGTTCCTTCTTACACCTGGCACTTCAAGTGGTAGGATTCCTTTAAGGTTGGGGAATGAAATAGGAAAAGTGTTAACCCAGAACGTTGTATCCAGAAGGTTCCGGAGCTCAGGGAGTCTTGGACCAGTAGCCAGGACCTGCCGATCCTTGTACTTACCAATAGTAGAGGAGTCACCTATGACCTTTCACTCTATTCATTGTATATGGGTTCACACACCTGTAATGTGGGGGTCCGTGATCCGCCCGCACTAGGTCACGACCCCCATAGACGTCTATGGACCCCGATGCCCCAGTGCTCACACTTCTTACCTTCTGTTCTCTCAGATGATGTGACCGATGAGAACTATTATAGGTAATGATTATAGAATCGTCCGTGTATCAGACGCTTATTTCCGCGCTGTAGTTTATCCTCTGCGCAGGATTTTGCCGCCACATTCCCTGGAAAACTTCCATAAATAACGGATGACAATTATCAGACGCATTGATAGGTCTTCTGTCTCCTCACAGGACGTGTCATTCTGCCTCCCTCCCGGGAAGGTGACGGCTCTTGTGGGGCCCTCGGGAGGCGGGAAGACGACCTGCGCGTCTCTTCTGGAGAGGTTCTATGAGGCGCAGGGAGGCGCCATCCTCCTCGATGGGAGGCCACTAGCGGATTATCAGCACCAGTACCTGCACAGTAAGGTGGGTCTATTCCTGCACTACACGTACCAGCCATAGAGTCAATGCTGAGGCCTGTATGAGAGTTGTGATAATGTGGTCTGTAGGTGGCGCTAGTGGCTCAGGATCCGGTTTTGTTTGCCGGGACGGTGAGAGAGAATATAAGTTATGGACTCCAGGATCCGAAGGAAGAACAAGTGTTCACAGCAGCGAGACAAGCGAAGGCCGACACCTTCATCAGGAGCTTGGAGAAGGGCTACGACACAGGCGAGAGGCGTCTATACTATTATAGCTTTCATGTAGGACTGTCACGTATATAACGCTTATTCCCATATTTCCTTAGATGTCGGGGGCAGCGGGGATCAGCTGGGTGCTGGGCAGAAGCAACGCATCGCCCTGGCCCGAGCCCTTGCACGAAGACCCAAGTTACTCATCCTGGATGAAGCGTCGAGCTGCCTGGATGTTGATACGGAGCATGAGGTGCAGTACTGAGTGGATGCAGCTGGGGGGATATTCCCCATTTTCTTGTGTTAATGTCTTGATCCTTTCCACAGATCCAGCAGTCAGTACAGAATATTCCGGGTCTCTCCCTCCTCGTCATCGCTCACAGGCTCCGGACTGTAAGAGCCGCCCATCAGATTCTGGTTCTGGAAGGAGGTCGGGTGGTGGAGCGCGGGAATCACGAAGAACTTGTACAGAAGAGAGGAACGTACTACAACCTCCTGCAGAACGGGGACTGAGGCCGGGGGGGTGCAGCTACAAGGGGGCAACACCCGGGGGTTATATCCTCATCTACACGGGGGCAAGTGTGGATACGAGGAGGCAACACCCGGGGGTTATATCCTCATCTACACGAGGGCAAGTGTGTGGGTACAAGGGGGCAACACCCGGGGGTTATATCCTCATCTACACGGGAGCAAGTGTGTGGGTACAAGGGGGCAACACCCGGGGGTTATATCCATGTCTACACAGGTGCAAGTGTGGATACGAGGGGCAACACCCGGGGGTTATATCCTCATCTACACGGGGGCAAGTGTGGATACGAGGGGGCAACACCTGGGGGTTATATCCTCATCTACACGGGGGCAAGTGTGGATACGAGGGGGCAACACCCGGGGGTTATATCCTCATCTACACGAGGGCAAGTGTGTGGGTACAAGGGGGCAACACCCGGGGGTTATATCCTCATCTACACGGGAGCAAGTGTGTGGGTACAAGGGGGCAACACCCGGGGGTTATATCCATGTCTACACAGGTGCAAGTGTGGATACGAGGGGCAACACCCGGGGGTTATATCCTCATCTACACGGGGGCAAGTGTGGATACGAGGGGGCAACACCTGGGGGTTATATCCTCATCTACACGGGGGCAAGTGTGGATACGAGGGGGCAACACCCTGGGGTTACATCCTCATCTACACGGGGGCAAGTGTGGATACGAGGGGGCAACACCCTGGGGTTACATCCTCATCTACACGGGGGCAAGTGTGGATACGAGGGTGCAACACCTGGGGGTTATATCCTCATCTACACGGGGGCAAGTGTGGATACAAGGGGCAACACCCAGGGGTTATATCCTCATCTACACGGGGGCAACACCCGGGGTTATATCCTCATCTACACGGGTGCAAGTGTGGATACGAGGGGCAACACCCGGGGGTTATATCCTCATCTACAGGGGGGCAAGTGTGGATACGAGGGGCAACACCCGGGGGTTATATCCTCATCTACAGGGGGGCAAGTGTGGATACGAGGGGGCAACACCCAGGGGTTATATCCTCATCTACACGGGGGCAAGTGTGGATACGAGGGGGCAACACCCGGGTGTTATATCCTCATCTACACGGGTGCAAGTGTGGATACGAGGGGCAACACCCGGGGGTTATATCCTCATCTACAGGGGGGCAAGTGTGGATACGAGGGGCAACACCCGGGGGTTATATCCTCATCTACAGGGGGGCAAGTGTGGATACGAGGGGCAACACCCGGGGGTTATATCCTCATCTACAGGGGGGCAAGTGTGGATACGAGGGGCAACACCCGGGGGTTATATCCTCATCTACAGGGGGGCAAGTGTGGATACGAGGGGGCAACACCCAGGGGTTATATCCTCATCTACACGGGTGCAAGTGTGGATACGAGGGGCAACACCCGGGGGTTATATCCTCATCTACACAGGGGCAAGTGTGGATACGAGGGGCAACACCCGGGGGTTATATCCTCATCTACACGGGGGCAAGTGCGGATACGAGGGGGCAACACCTGGGGGTTATATCCTCATCTACACGGGGGCAAGTGCGGATACGAGGGGGCAACACCTGGGGGTTATATCCTCATCTACACGGGGGCAAGTGTGGATACGAGGGGGCAACACCTGGGGGTTATATCCTCATCTACACGGGGGCAAGTGTGGATACGAGGGGGCAACACCCGGGGGTTATATCCTCATCTACACAGGGGCAAGTGTGGATACGAGGGGCAACACCCGGGGGTTATATCCTCATCTACACGGGGGCAAGTGTGGATACGAGGGGGCAACACCTGGGGGTTATATCCTCATCTGCACGTATTCACCTTCACTTAGGTTCATCCCGGCCAATCTTTTTATGGTAAACAGAAATAACTTATAGTATTAACCCTTTGCACTATGGTAGGAAACGGCTGCAGTTACAACTTATATGCAAAAAATAATAGACACCACACCTGTATTCTGTACGATTTTCCTGTACCATACGGACTGCAGAACAAACCTGGAGCCTAAATGTGCAGATTTTGGCCGCTGTGTGGATCTGGTAGACTCGTTATTGTGTATTCTGCCCTTTTTGCACTATATCCGCTATATAAACGGTTTGATGGTTTTATCTTTCATTGTTGTTTTTGATTTCACAATGAGACTCGTTACAAAACCTCTCTGGGGGTCATGTATATTATTTCCCCCTCCCCTGAGCTCTTTTTGTGCACTTGTGAGTATTTTTAGCACCTGATTGGTCTTTGTCGCACCATTGTCTTTCCTAAGTGCGGTCAGGACTGGCGAGTTATTGCACAAATATTTCCTCCCCCCCCCCCCCTCCCTATAGGCGCAAACATCTGGAAGCAGGAGAAAGACAAAGACAAATTAGGTGCAAACTGGGAAACTGCAACACAGCGACCTCCGGCGAACTGCTGGAAAATGGCGCAAAAAATTCTGCAAATACCCCAATGCACTTAAAGAGTCAATAAAAAAGTTGCATCATTTCATGCATTGTAAACAAAACATACCTTCAGAATGCTGTAGCCAATGATGCAGAAACATATCTTGTTTAATCCCTGAACTGAGTGGGTTTCCTGAAAAACAATTATAAAATTCAGGACCTTGGGAAAGCTGGGTGCCCTGGCTGCCATACATAAACACATTACATGGAGATTAGTCCAGACAGGACTAATCAACCTGAGCTGGATGACTCAGCAGCCGGGGGGTGATGCAGGGATTGATTACTTCTGCCTGTCAGAGACAACACAGGGATGACATATTCTTGGATTATGCCGGGCAGGACAAGGCTGGGGTATAATTAAGGCAAGAGGAGAAGCCACAGGAGCAATGGAGCCTCATTATCATAATTTTATAATAGTTTTTTTTTTTTTAGCAAAACCACTCAGCTCAGGGATTAAACAAGATATGTTTCTGCATCAGTGTAGCTACAGCATTCTCAGGGTATGTTTGCTGCATAATTCATCACATCACATGGTAGGTTTCTGGTAAATGTGTTTCAGGCAAAGATTAAAGCCTGAGGGGGAGATCTGCAGCGGAGCTGCCATAAAAAATAACCTCCCCATTACACCTGGGGGTAAAGTTATCACAACGTCTGATGCTGGAGACAGATCTGGTATCATGTGACTTATATTATAATTCCTCTAGTTAGATGTTTACACTGGGAAAATGTGCCAAAATGTATCATTTACCCAAGTGACAGTCATTGTAATAATGAGCCAAGTCTATGCAGGTTATTCCCTGCCCCCAGGATCGGGGAGGACATAGTGATGGCGAGACCCCCACAGATCACAAGAGCGGGACCCACAGAATAGAGGTCCCGATATCATCCAATAGTCCGGGAGGGTGGAAATTCCCGACGCTCCCATAATATGGAATATGGCCGCCGGACACCTGACCGCTCCTCCAGCAGTGACATCAGAAAGGACACGATATATAACTGTGCACCCGTGTCCCTATGATGTGGGGGGTGGAGTGTCCCCTATCGGGTAATGATGGACCTCGTGGAGTGTTTCCTCTGTGTGCGGAGGTTTGTTGTTTCCGTAGTTTCTATGGATGGATTGGACCAACCAAGCTATTGACAGAGACGAGAAAGAGGATGATCCGGAGGTAAAAGTTATAGAGGAGAAGAAGGAAAAGGTTCAGAGACCAAAGATAAGGAGGAAGAGACGAGGGATCAGCAAATATCCCATAGAGATACGGGAAGAGAGTTTCCTATAAACGAGGAGATAATAACAATAATTTCTTTATAACCAAGAGACACACAGACATGTCGGCCAATCAGGTGAAAGACTGAAGGTCCTGGCAGGGCGATTGTTCACAGAAACCAGGAGGCCGGACATTACGTTTCAAGAAAGCGAAGCAGAACTTTTAATAGAGGTAAATTAGTAAATTACCCAACATTCTGCCCCCCAGTCTCCTCTCCCCTCCCCGCCCCCCCCTCCCCCACTACAAACAAAAAAAATGGTGGCCATTGCCTTTAAACAAAAAATAGAAGTACTTTATACATTATCAGCCGCAGCATCTAATTTTATCACAAAAAACCTGGGAAACTGACTCCAGTATAAGCCTCAGGTCAGAAACATTTGTTTAATCCCTGAGCCGAGTGGTTTTGCTGAAAAAAACAATTATAAAATGATGATAATGAGGCTCCGGGGCTTCTCCTCTTACCCTAATCATACTCCAGCCTCATCCTGCCCTACATAAACTGAGAATATGCCATCACTGTGCTGTCCCTGACAGGCAGAAGCAATCAATCACTGCACCATCCCCCCAGCTGCTGTGTCATCCAGCCCAGGTTGATTAGTCAGGTCTGGACAGTTCAGGAAGCTTTTTATGTAAGAAAGCTAGTCTGCACTCAGCTTTCCCAAGGTCCTGAATTTCATAATTATTTTTTGAGCAAAACCACTTGGTTCAAGGATTAAACAAGATATGTTTCTGCGTCAGTGTAGCTGCAGCAGTCTCAGGGTATGTCTGGTTCACTATGCATCAAATGGTAGATTTCCTTTACGTGGCGCTAGATCTGTGGTTCTTACAGCTTATAGAAAAACTATTCTCCTTTCTGTGGAACAAAGGATAAAATACAATTCCATCTTTCTTTCACTTCTCCGTTTAGTGCGATTCATGGTAACATTACACAGGTGCATGGGCTATACCACTCTGCAGTGCAAAACAGGGGAAACCAACTAGAAATCATACCCCTGGATATTGGTGATTTCCTGTACTTTATCCTTAGGCTACAATGATCAGCTGTAACAGTTATCACAGGCGTCTGTAACGAAGATTTATTGTTATTCCTGGTTCTCATTAAATTCCAACATTTTTAAAATCCGAATTGTCACAGCGACCAAAAAAAATGTCTGGGGTTACAATCATAAAATATACAGTTCCAACTTACATACAAACTCAACTTAAGAACAAACCTACAGACCCCATCTTATACATAAAAATTTTGCATATTGCAGGATTCCTGCGACTTTATGAATCCTGGTTTTGGTTCAGAAATGATGACGCCGTGGAGACCTCAGGCTTGGACACATATTAGTGACATTGTTTATTTTTGTATCTTTTGGTAAATGGAGTATGACACGAGGACACGATCCCTGGGTGTAACCTCCCCCACAATATTTAGGCAGACGTGCCCCAGGCAATGGGGATCAGCGCTCCCTCACTGGATGAGGCTTATGGTGCCACGAGGTCACAAGATCCGACAGACCGGGACTTCCATGGCCCAATATCTTCTCCCATCGTTATGTCTGTAACCACTAATCGCCTATGTAACTCATTGGGGCTCATTTACGTTTCCGGTCCTGTCGCAATCCAGCGGTGCGTCCTCCGACGAGGATTCGGGTCTTCCGGCGACTCACTAAGGTCGTGCGCCTGATGTCCACCAGGTGACGCTGCTGCGCCAAGGTCCGCCGGAGTTCACCATCCTCTTCCTGGTGCAGGTAAGCGCGTGTCAAGCAACACTTTTTTTTTTTTTTTTTAAAATTCCACCCCATCCCATCCCATCCAAACGCGTGCGCCAAAAACCGGGGCAATTCAGGGAAAAACGTCGCAAAACGGAAATAGTCGGGATACCCGACGGAACGGCGCGATTCGAGTCCTTAGTAAATGACCCCATTGTGTCACATACCTGATCCCTGAATGTGGTGATCCCTACAGATCCTAAATACGGATATAACATCCAGCCTGAGCGATAATGTGGGAGCTGTATATATCGGTGCCTAAGTCTCCCCCCACAATATAACATAAATCTGTAATAACACGTATGTGCAGGTTACAGCGGATGTGATAATGTACAGACCGGCTCAGGGTTATTGTAGAATGAAAAATAATTTACACCCGGATGAAATGAGTTGGGAAATAATTTCTTATAAAACTCCTTGCAGCAGGTAAGTGGCTCTTATACAAGTCCCATCACTGCAGAACTACAACCTGATAACATGGAACCGCTGCACAAAAAAGGAAACAATTCTGACTCGCACGGCGGCGGCCGCACCGCAAACATTAAGATGTGGAAAAACTCAGAGCATCCAACGGCAACACACAAACCAAACGCAAGTCCCTGCATTTCCATCCTGAACTTAATAACCTTTGCAGGGATCAGCAGTCCGGTCTGTACAGGAGGTTTCTGGTCACTATGAGACTTGCACTTTTACCAACAGCCTCAGGGTGATGTCACACGTGGCGTTTTTGGTCCGTTTTTGGGCGTTTACCGTGCATTTGGCTACTTACAACCGGTTTATCTATTAAGATAATTGGGAAAAAACGGACCGAAAACACCGCATGTGGCATCTCCGTTTGCCTAAAAACTTGCCCTGCTCTCAGAGCCCAGGACGGAGATCTAGCGTGTATAGAGGATGATCGGTGTGATGGGGAATCTACGGACCGCTCTCTGTGAGAGGGGGGGGGGGGGCGGAGGTCTAAGAGAGAGGTTTTCGTTTTCAGCTTTTAGAGGGAATTTCCTTTTTGCTGTTGTACAGTTTAATAAGTTGGTAAAACGTTAGTGAGTAAAGAGCGACATCAGGAGCCGGGACCTCAGAGGACGTGTAGGATCAAGTATTACAGCAGCTCAAAGAGGACGCGTCACCCAGAAATTCGGCACTAGGAGAGGTCTCTAAAGTAAGCGGCTCCTAGTGCTACAACAGACGCGGCCGTGTTACACTGATAGCGGCGTGGGAAACCTCCGATAACGCCAACAAACACTGCTGCGGAGTACAATGGAAGCGCCGGACTGCTCTCAAAGGGGCTCTCATTAGGGGCGGTGACTTCCGCATGACACGCGGCAGTCAGCGCCGGCCTATGGAGCGAGTGGGGTGGTCCGGGGAAGAGGCAGCGCCTCGGACCCCCCTCCCTCATGAATACGCCAGACCGCTTTGAGAGGGGTCCGGTGTTTGGCTACATTCACACTGCCGTATGGGGGACGTATATACGGCCTATATACACGGGGGCAAGTGTGGATGCGAGGGGGCAACACCTGGGGGTTATATCCTCATCTACACGGGGGCAAGTGTGGATGCGAGGGGGACAACACCCGGGGGTTATATCCTCATCTACACGGGGGCAAGTGTGGATACGAGGGGGCAACACCTGGGGGTTACAACGTCATCTACACGGGTGCAAGTGTGTGGGTACAAGGGGGCAACACCCAAGGGTAATATCCTCATCTACCAAGGGGGCAAGTGTGGATGCGAGGGGGAAACACCTGGGGGTTATATCCTCATCTACACGGGGGCAAGTGTGGATGCGAGGGGGACAACACCCGGGGGTTATATCCTCATCTACACGGGGGCAAGTGTGGATACGAGGGGGCAACACCTGGGGGTTACAACGTCATCTACACGGGTGCAAGTGTGTGGGTACAAGGGGGCAACACCCAAGGGTAATATCCTCATCTACCAAGGGGGCAAGTGTGGATGCGAGGGGGCAACACCTGGGGGTTATATCCTCATCTACACGGGGGCAAGTGTGGATGCGAGGGGGCAACACCTGGGGGTTATATCCACATCTGCACGGGGGCAAGTGTGGATACGAGGGGGCAACACCCGGGGGTAATATCCTCATCTACACGGGTGCAAGTGTGGATGCGAGGGGGCAACACCTGGGGGTTATATCCTCATCTACACGGGGGCAAGTGTGGATACGAGGGGGCAAGACCTGGGGGTTATATCCACATCTGCACGGGGGCAAGTGTGGATACGAGGGGGGGCAACACCCGGGGGTAATATCCTCATCTACACGGGTGCAAGTGTGGATACGAGGGGGCAACACCCGGGGGTAATATCCTCATCTACACGGGTGCAAGTGTGGATACGAGGGGGCAACACCCGGGGGTAATATCCTCATCTACACGGGTGCAAGTGTGGATGCGAGGGGGCAACACCCGGGGGTTATATCCACATCTACACGGGTGCAAGTGTGGATACGAGGGGGGGCAACACCCGGGGGTTATATCCTCATCTACACGGGTGCAAGTGTGGATGCGAGGGGGCAACACCCGGGGGTTATATCCACATCTACACGGGTGCAAGTGTGGATACGAGGGGGCAACACCTGGGGGTAATATCCTCATCTACACGGGTGCAAGTTTGAATGCGAGAGGGCAACACCCGGGGGTTATATCCTCATCTACACGGGTGCAAGTGTGGATGCGAGGGGGCAACACCCGGGGGTTATATCCACATCTACACGGGTGCAAGTGTGGATACGAGGGGGCAACACCCGGGGGTTATATCCTCATCTACACGGGGGCAAGTTTGAATGCGAGAGGGCAACACCCCGGGGGTAATATCCTCATCTACACGGGGGCAAGTTTGAATGCGAGAGGGCAACACCCCGGGGGTAATATCCTCATCTACACGGATTCACCTTCACTTAGGTTCATCCCGGCCAAGTTGCAAATCTTCTTTTGGTAAACAGAAATAACTTATAGTATTAACCCTTTGCACTATGGTAGGAAACGGTTACAGTTACAACTTATATGCAGCCCCAACTAGCTCCTCCCCCTTGTCTAAAAATAATAGACACCACACCTGTATTCTGTACGATTTTCCTGTACCATACGGACTGCAGAACAAACCTGGAGCCTAAATGTGCAGATTTTGGTCGCACGCTGTGGATCTTGCAGACTTCTTACTTCTGCGCTGCTCGTTATTGTGTATTCTGCCCTTTTTGCACTATATCCGTTATATAAACGGTTTGATGGTTTTATCTTTCATTGTTGTTTTTGATTTCACATTGAGATTCATGTTACAAAACCTCTCTGGGGGTCATGTATATTATTTCCCCCTCCCCTGAGCTCGTTTTGCGCCATTTGTGAGTATTTTTAGCACCTGATTGGTCTTTGTCGCACCATTGTCTTTCCTAAGTGCGGTCAGGACTGGCGAGTTATTGCACAAATATTTGCCCCCCCCCCCCCCCCTTTAAAGGCGCAAACATCTGGAAGCAGGAGAAAGACAAATTAGGTGCAAACCAGGAAACTGCTACACGGCAAACTCTGGCTAAAAGGTGCCATTGTGCAAATACCCCAATGCACTTAAAAGTCACGAAAAAGGCGCAACAGCCTAAGATAAATGACCCCCTAAGTAATGAAATCTACTATTTGTTTTCATGCATTGTGAACAAAACATGCCTTCAGAATGCAGAAACATATCTTGTTTAATCCCTGAACTGAGTGGTTTTCCTAAAAAAAAAATTACAAAATTCAGGACCTTGGGAAAGCTGGGTGCCCTGGCTGCCATGCATAAACACATTACTTCCACATACATAGTAGCTGCCCAGACAAGACTAATCAACCTGAGCTGGATGACTCATACACAGCAGCTGGGGGGATGATGCAGGGATTGATTACTTCTGCCTGGCAGGGACAACACAGTGATGACGTATTCTCGGCTTATGTCGGGCAGGACAAGGCTGGAGCAGTGTGTAATTAGGGTAAGAGGAGAAGCGCCGGAGTAGCCACAGAAGGGACAGAGAGTCATTATCATAATGTTAGAATTGATTGTTCAGCAAAACCACTCAGCTCAGGGATTAAACAAGATATGTTTCTGCATCAGTGTAAATGTGTTTCTGTTGTGCTTTAGGCAAAGATTAAAGCCTGAGGGGGAGATCCGCAGCGGAGCTGCCATAAAACATAACCTCCCCATTACACCTGGGGGTAAAGTTATCACAATGTCTGATGCTGGAGACAGATCTGGTATCATGTGACTTATATTCTAATTCCTCTAGTTAGATGTTTACACTGGGAAAATGTATCATTTACCCAAGGAACAGTCATTGTAATAATGAGCCAAGTTTATGCAGGTTATTCCCTGCCCCCAGGATCGGGGAGGACATAGTGATGGCGAGACCCCCACAGATCACAAGAGCAGGACCCACAGAATAGAGGTCCCGTCATCACTAATGGCTGCTACATCCAATAAATTTAGAGAGGACATCAAAGTTTTCCAGATCCTGAGGACACAATATATAATTGTGCACCCGTGTCCCTATGACTGTGGGATGTGGGGGGTGGAGTGTCCCCTATCGGGTAACGATGGACCTCGTGTAGTGTTTCCTCTGTGTGCGGAGGTTTGTTGTTTCTGTTGTTTTTATGGATTGATTGGACCAACCAAGCTTCGCGAAGGAGTTTTCAAACTTGTTAGGTTGTGCTCATGACTCCTCCCCTCGGGAAAAACTGCCAAATCGGAAAAGAGAAGTGAGAAAAGAGGCGGAGCCGGGGCAGTTATGGACAGAGACGGGAAAGTCGATGATCCAGAGGTAAAAGTTATAGAGGAGAAGGAAAAGGTTCAGAGACCAAAGATAAGGAGGAAGAGACGAGGGATCAGCAAATATCCCATAGAGATACGGGAAGAGAGTTTCCTATAACGAGGAGATAATAACAATCATTTCTTTATAACCAAGAGACACACAGACATGTCGGCCAATCAGGTGAAAGACTGAAGGTCCTGGCAGGGCGATTGTTCATGGACAGAAATCAGGAGGCCGGACATTACTTTTCAAGAAAGCAAAGCAGAACTTTTAATAGAGGTAAATTAGTAAATGACCCAACATTCAGCCCCCCCCCATTACAAAAAAAAAAAAATGGTGGCCATTGCCTTTAAATAAAAAATAGAAGTACTTTATACATTACAAGCCACAGAATCTAATTTTATCACAAAAAAACTGGAAAACTGACTCCAGTATAAGCCTCAGGTCAGAAACATTTGTTTAATCCCTGAGCCGAGTGGTTTTGCTGAAAAAACAATTATAAAATGATGATAATGAAGCTCCGGGGCTTCTCCTCTTACCCTAATCATACTCCAGCCTCATCCTGCCCTACATAAACTGAGAATATGCCATCACTGTGCTGTCCCTGACAGGCAGAAGCAATCAATCGCTGCACCATCCCCCCAGCTGCTGTGTCATCCAGCCCAGGTTGATTAGTCCTGTCTGGACAGTTCAGGAAGCTTTTTATGTAAGAAAGCTAGTCTGCACTCAGCTTTCCCAAGGTCCTGAATTTCATAATTATTTTTTGAGCAAAACCACTTGGTTCAAGGATTAAACAAGATATGTTTCTGCATCAGTGTAGCTGCAGCATTCTCAGGGTATGTCTGGTTCACTATGCATCAAATCAAATGGTAGATTTCCTTTAAGTGGCGCTAGATCTGTGGTTCTTACAGCTTATAGAAAAACTATTCTCCTTTCTGTGGAACAAAGGATAAAATACAATTCCATCTTTCTTTCACTTCTCCGTTTAGTACGATCCATGGTAACATTACACAGGTGCATGGGCTATACCACTCTGCAGTGCAAAACAGGGGAAACCAACTAGAAATCAGAATATTATATATACAGGCCGTCCCCTACTTAAGAACACCCGACTTACAGACGACCCCTAGTTACAAACAGACCTCTGGATGTTGGTAATTTCCTGTACTTTATCCTTAGGCTACAATAATCAGCTGTAACAGTTATCACAGGCGCCTGTAACGAAGATTTATTGTTATTCCTGGTTCTCATTAAATTCCAACATTTTTAAAATCCGAATTGTCACAGCGACCAAAAAAAAATGTTGTCTGGGGTTACAAATGATAAAATATACAGTTCCGACTTACATACAAACTCAACTTAAGAACAAACCTCCAGACCCCATCTTATACATATACATTTTGCATATTGCAGGATTCCTGGGACTTTATGAATCCTGGTTTTGGTTCAGAAATGCTGACGCCGTGGAGACCTCAGGCTTGGACACACATTAGTGACAATGTTTATTTTTGTATCTTTTGGTAAATAGAGTATGACACGAGGACACGATCCCTGGGTGTAACCTCCCCCACAATATTTAGGCAGACGTGCCCCAGGCAATGGGGATCGGCGCTCCCTCACTGGATGAGGCTTATGGTGCCACGAGGTCACAAGATCCGACAGACCGGGACTTCCATGGCCCAATATCTTCTCCCATCGTTATGTCTGTAACCACTAATCGCCTATGTAACTCATTGGGGCTCATTTACGTTTCCGGTCCTGTCGCAATCCAGCGGTGCGTCCTCCGACGAGGATTCGGGTCTTCCGGCGACTCACTAAGGTCGTGCGCCTGATGTCCACCAGGTGACGCTGCTGCGCCAAGGTCCGCCGGAGTTCACCATCCTCTTCCTGGTGCAGGTAAGCGCGTGTCAAGCAACACTTTTTTTTTTTTTTTTTTAAATTCCACCCCATCCCATCCCATCCAAACGCGTGCGCCAAAAACCGGGGCAATTCAGGGAAAAACGTCGCAAAACGGAAATAGTCGGGATACCCGACGGAACGGCGCGATTCGAGTCCTTAGTAAATGACCCCATTGTGTCACATACCTGATCCCTGAATGTGGTGATCCCTACAGATCCTAAATACGGATATAACATCCAGCCTGAGCGATAATGTGGGAGCTGTATATATCGGTGCCTACGTCTCCCCCCACAATATAACATAAATCTGTAATAACACGTATGTGCAGGTTACAGCGGATGTGATAATGTACAGACCGGCTCAGGGTTATTGTAGAATGAAAAATAATTTACACCCGGATGAAATGAGTTGGGAAATAATTTCTTATAAAACTCCTTGCAGCAGGTAAGTGGCTCTTATACAAGTCCCATCACTGCAGAACTACAACCTGATAACATGGAACCGCTGCACAAAAAAGGAAACAATTCTGACTCGCACGGCGGCGGCCGCACCGCAAACATTAAGATGTGGAAAAACTCAGAGCATCCAACGGCAACACACAAACCAAACGCAAGTCCCTGCATTTCCATCCTGAACTTAATAACCTTTGCAGGGATCAGCAGTCCGGTCTGTACACGAGGTTTCTGGTCACTATGAGACTTGCACTTTTACCAACAGCCTCAGGGTGATGTCACACGTGGCGTTTTTGGTCCGTTTTTGGGCGTTTACCGTGCATTTGGCTACTTACAACCGGTTTATCTATTAAGATAATTGGGAAAAAACGGACCGAAAACACCGCATGTGGCATCTCCGTTTGCCTAAAAACTTGCCCTGCTCTCAGAGCCTCATCTAGCATCTGCGGCTCCCTCCTCCCCCGCTCCTCTGAATAGCTTTATTAGTAATCCGGCACTTGCATCATTTAGTCTTACAGACTTCAGCAGAGATTTTAGGAGGGAGGTCGATAAGAGCCAATGTAGGGCCCCATGTACACAGCCGTATAACAGCCCCCACAGAGGTCTATAGCCCCCAGTAACGGAGCAGTATTGTCTCCCCCCACAGTGACCGAGCCAGACGACCGCCATACAAAATATAGAACATGTCCTACATTGTACCAAAATACAACGGCGGTCGCTCCGCTTTCTATGGAGCGGGGGGGGGGGGTGTTCATAGTACATGAGAGGGGGGGGAGCACTTTACAAGAAATGTTTTACCTTTCGTCATTTTCAAATTTTGTTTAAAAAGTTACTAAAACTTTTTTTTAAAAACTAACAAAAAAGTAAAAAAAACAGAAAATATTTTCTTTACTTTCCTTTACATTTAAGAGTTTTGTCCCTGTTCACACCACGCTGCTTATACAGGACAACCCGAGGCTGCGGCACTGCGTTACTGAGGGGTCTCTCGGGTGGTCTCCGTGTATAGAGGATGATCGGTGCGATGGGGAATCTACGGACCGCTCTCTGTGAGAGGGGGGGGGGGCGGAGGTCTAAGAGAGAGGTTTTCGTTTTCAGCTTTTAGAGGGAATTTCCTTTTTGCTGTTGTACAGTTTAATAAGTTGGTAAAACGTTAGTGAGTAAAGAGCGACATCAGGAGCCGGGACCTCAGAGGACGTGTAGGATCAAGTATTACAGCAGCTCAAAGAGGACGCGTCACCCAGAAATTCGGCACTAGGAGAGGTCTCTAAAGTAAGCGGCTCCTAGTGCTACAACAGACGCGGCCGTGTTACACTGATAGCGGCGTGGGAAACCTCCGATAACGCCAACAAACACCGCTGAGGAGTACAATGGAAGCGCCGGACTGCTCTCAAAGGGGCTCTCATTAGGGGCGGTGACTTCCGCATGACACGCGGCAGTCAGCGCCGGCCTATGGAGCGAGTGGGGTGGTCCGGGGAAGAGGCAGCGCCTCGGACCCCCCTCCCTCATGAATACGCCAGACCGCTTTGAGAGGGGTCCGGTGTTTGGCTACATTCACACTGCCGTATGGGGGACGTATATACGGCCTATATACACGGGGGCAAGTGTGGATGCGAGGGGGCAACACCTGGGGGTTATATCCTCATCTACACGGGGGCAAGTGTGGATGCGAGGGGGACAACACCCGGGGGTTATATCCTCATCTACACGGGGGCAAGTGTGGATACGAGGGGGCAACACCTGGGGGTTATATCCTCATCTACAGGGGGGCAAGTGTGGGTACAAGGGGGCAACACCCAAGGGTAATATCCTCATCTACACGGGGGCAAGTGTGGATGCGAGGGGGCAACACCTGGGGGTTATATCCTCATCTACACGGGGGCAAGTGTGGATGCGAGGGGGCAACACCTGGGGGTTATATCCACATCTGCACGGGGGCAAGTGTGGATACGAGGGGGCAACACCCGGGGGTAATATCCTCATCTACATGGGTGCAAGTGTGGATGCGAGGGGGCAACACCTGGGGGTTATATCCTCATCTACACGGGGGCAAGTGTGGATACGAGGGGGCAACACCTGGGGGTTATATCCACATCTGCACGAGGGCAAGTGTGGATACGAGGGGGGGCAACACCCGGGGGTTATATCCTCATCTACACGGGTGCAAGTGTGGATACGAGGGGGCAACACCCGGGGGTTATATCCTCATCTACACGGGTGCAAGTGTGGATGCGAGGGGGCAACACCCGGGGGTTATATCCTCATCTACACGGGTGCAAGTGTGGATACGAGGGGGGGCAACACCCGGGGGTTATATCCTCATCTACACGGGTGCAAGTGTGGATGCGAGGGGGCAACACCCGGGGGTTATATCCTCATCTACACGGGTGCAAGTGTGGATGCGAGGGGCAACACCCGGGGGTTATATCCTCATCTACAGGGGGGCAAGTGTGGATACGAGGGGGCAACACCTGGGGGTTATATCCACATCTACACGGGTGCAAGTGTGGATACGAGGGGGCAACACCTGGGGGTAATATCCTCATCTACACGGGTGCAAGTTTGAATGCGAGAGGGCAACACCCCGGGGGTAATATCCTCATCTACACGGATTCCCCTTCACTTAGGTTCATCCCGGCCAAGTTGCAAATCTTCTTTTGGTAAAGAGAAATAACTTATAGTATTAACCCTTTGCACTATGGTAGGAAACGGTTACAGTTACAACTTATATGCAGCCCCAACTAGCTCCTCCCCCTTGTCTAAAAATAATAGACACCACACCTGTATTCTGTACGATTTTCCTGTACCATACGGACTGCAGAACAAACCTGGAGCCTAAATGTGCAGATTTTGGTTGCACGCTGTGGATCTTGCAGACTTCTTACTTCTGCGCTGCTCGTTATTGTGTATTCTGCCCTTTTTGCACTATATCCGCTATATAAACGGTTTGATGGTTTTATCTTTCATTGTTGTTTTTGATTTCACATTGAGATTCATGTTACAAAACCTCTCTGGGGGTCATGTATATTATTTCCCCCTCCCCTGAGCTCGTTTTGCGCCATTTGTGAGTATTTTTAGCACCTGATTGGTCTTTGTCGCACCATTGTCTTTCCTAAGTGCGGTCAGGACTGGCGAGTTATTGCACAAATATTCGACATCCCCCCCCCCCCCCTTTAAAGGCGCAAACGTCTGGAAGCAGGAGAAAGACAAATTAGGTGCAAACCAGGAAACTGCTACACGGCAAACTCTGGCTAAAAGGTGCCATTGTGCAAATACCCCAATGCACTTAAAAGTCACGAAAAAGGCGCAACAGCCTAAGATAAATGACCCCCTAAGTAATGAAATCTACTATTTGTTTTCATGCATTGTGAACAAAACATGCCTTCAGAATGCAGAAACATATCTTGTTTAATCCCTGAACTGAGTGGTTTTCCTAAAAAAAAAATTACAAAATTCAGGACCTTGGGAAAGCTGGGTGCCCTGGCTGCCATGCATAAACACATTACTTCCACATACATAGTAGCTGCCCAGACAAGACTAATCAACCTGAGCTGGATGACTCATACACAGCAGCTGGGGGGATGATGCAGGGATTGATTACTTCTGCCTGGCAGGGACAACACAGTGATGACGTATTCTCGGCTTATGTCGGGCAGGACAAGGCTGGAGCAGTGTGTAATTAGGGTAAGAGGAGAAGCGCCGGAGTAGCCACAGAAGGGACAGAGAGTCATTATCATAATGTTAGAATTGATTGTTCAGCAAAACCACTCAGCTCAGGGATTAAACAAGATATGTTTCTGCATCAGTGTAGCTACAGCATTCTCATGGTATGTTTGCTGCATAATTCATCACATGGTAGGTTTCTGGTAAATGTGTTTCTGTTGTGCTTTAGGCAAAGATTAAAGCCTGAGGGGGAGATCTGCAGCTGAGCTGCCATAAAACATAACCTCCCCATTACACCTGGGGGTAAAGTTATCACAATGTCTGATGCTGGAGACAGATCTGGTATCATGTGACTTATATTATAATTCCTCTAGTTAGATGTTTACACTGGGAAAATGTATCAGTTACCCAAGGAACAGTCATTGTAATAATGAGCCAAGTTTATGCAGGTTATTCCCTGCCCCCAGGATCGGGGAGGACATAGTGATGGCGAGACCCCCACAGATCACAAGAGCAGGACCCACAGAATAGAGGTCCCGTCATCACTAATGGCTGCTACATCCAATAAATTTAGAGAGGACATCAAAGTTTTCCAGATCCTGAGGACACAATATATAATTGTGCACCCGTGTCCCTATGACTTTGGGATGTGGGGGGTGGAGTGTCCCCTATCGGGTAACGATGGACCTCGTGGAGTGTTTCCTCTGTGTGCGGAGGTTTGTTGTTTCTGCTGTTTTTATGGATTGATTGGACCAACCAAGCTTCGCGAAGGAGTTTTCAAACTTGTTAGGTTGTGCTCATGACTCCTCCCCTCGGGAAAAACTGCCAAATCGGAAAAGAGAAGTGAGAAAAGAGGCGGAGCCGGGGCAGTTATGGACAGAGACGGGAAAGTCGATGATCCAGAGGTAAAAGTTATAGAGGAGAAGGAAAAGGTTCAGAGACCAAAGATAAGGAGGAAGAGACGAGGGATCAGCAAATATCCCATAGAGATACGGGAAGAGAGTTTCCTATAACGAGGAGATAATAATAATCATTTCTTTATAACCAAGAGACACACAGACATGTCGGCCAATCAGGTGAAAGACTGAAGGTCCTGGCAGGGCGATTGTTCATGGACAGAAATCAGGAGGCCGGACATTACTTTTCAAGAAAGCAAAGCAGAACTTTTAATAGAGGTAAATTAGTAAATGACCCAACATTCAGCCCCCCCCCCCCCAGTCTTCCCCCCCATTACAAAAAAAAAAAAATGGTGGCCATTGCCTTTAAATAAAAAATAGAAGTACTTTATACATTACAAGCCGCAGAATCTAATTTTATCACAAAAAAACTGGAAAACTGACTCCAGTATAAGCCTCAGGTCAGAAACATTTGTTTAATCCCTGAGCCGAGTGGTTTTGCTGAAAAAACAATTATAAAATGATGATAATGAAGCTCCGGGGCTTCTCCTCTTACCCTAATCATACTCCAGCCTCATCCTGCCCTACATAAATTGAGAATATGCCATCACTGTGCTGTCCCTGACAGGCAGAAGTAATCAATCGCTGCACCACCCCCCAGCTGCTGTGTCATCCAGCTCAGGTTGATTAGTCAGGTCTGGACAGTTCAGGAAGCTTTTTATGTAAGAAAGCTAGTCTGCACTCAGCTTTCCCAAGGTCCTGAATTTCATAATTATTTTTTGAGCAAAACCACTTGGTTCAAGGATTAAACAAGATATGTTTCTGCATCAGTGTAGCTGCAGCATTCTCAGGGTATGTCTGGTTCACTATGCATCAAATGGTAGATTTCCTTTACGTGGCGCTAGATCTGTGGTTCTTACAGCTTATAGAAAAACTATTCTCCTTTCTGTGGAACAAAGGATAAAATACAATTCCATCTTTCTTTCACTTCTCCGTTTAGTACGATCCATGGTAACATTACACAGGTGCATGGGCTATACCACTCTGCAGTGCAAAACAGGGGAAACCAACTAAAAATCAGAATATTATATATACAGGCGGTCCCCTACTTAAGAACACCCGACTTACAGACGACCCCTAGTTACAGACACACCTCTGGATATTGGTGATTTCCTGTACTTTATCCTTAGGCTACAATGATCAGCTGTAACAGTTATCACAGGCGTCTGTAACGAAGATTTATTGTTATTCCTGGTTCTCATTAAATTCCAACATTTTTAAAATCCGAATTGTCACAGCGACCAAAAAAAAATGTTGTCTGGGGTTACAAATGATAAAATATACAGTTCCGACTTACATACAAACTCAACTTAAGAACAAACCTCCAGACCCCATCTTATACATATACATTTTGCATATTGCAGGATTCCTGGGACTTTATGAATCCTGGTTTTGGTTCAGAAATGATGACGCCGTGGAGACCTCAGGCTTGGACACATATTAGTGACAATGTTTATTTTTGTATCTTTGGGTAAATAGAGTATGTGACAAGGACACGATCCCTGGGTGTAACCTCCCCCACAATATTTAGGCAGACGTGCCCCAGGCAATGGGGATCAGCGCTCCCTCACTGGATGAGGCTTATGGTGCCACGAGGTCACAAGATCCGACAGACCGGGACTTCCATGGCCCAATATCTTCTCCCATCGTTATGTCTGTAACCACTAATCGCCTATGTAACTCATTGGGGCTCATTTACTTATCCCGTCCTGTTGCAATCCAGCGGCGCGTCCTCCGACGAGGATTCGGGTCTTCCGGCGACTCACTAAGGTTGTGTGCCCGATGTCCACCAGGTGTCGCTGCTGCGCCGAGGTCCGCCGGGGTTCACCATCCTCTTCCTGGTGCAGGTAAGCGCGTGTCAAGCAACACATTTTTTAAAAAAAAAAAATCCACCCCACCCCATCCAATCGCGTGCGCCAAAAACTCGGGGCAATTCAGGGAAAAATGCTGCAAAACGGAAATAGTCAGGATACCCGAGTGAACGGCGCGATTTGAGTCCTTAGTAAATGACCCCCATTGTGTCACATACCTGATCCCTGAATGTGCCGATCCCTACAGATCCTAAATACGGATATAACATCCAGCCTGAGCGATAATGTGGGAGCCGTATATATCGGTGCCTACGTCTCCCCCCACAATATAACATAAATCTGTAATAACACGTATGTGCAGGTTACAGCGGATGTGATAATGTACAGACCGGCTCAGGGTTATTGTAGAATAAAAATAATTTACACCCGGATAAAATGAGTTGGGAAATAACTTCTTATAAAACTCCTTGCAGCAGGTAAGTGGCTCTTATACAAGTCCCATCACTGCAGAACTACAACCTGATAACATGGAACCAGTAACCGCTGCACAAAAAAGAAACAAAAAGATCAAACTAACTACAAGAAAAAGAGACAATTGTGACTGCACTGCGGCGCAAACATTAGATGTGCAAAAACTCAGAGTATCCAACGGCAAGTCCCTGCATTCCCATCCTGCAGTTAATAACCTTTGCAGGGATCAGTCGTCCGGTCTGTACAGGAGGTTTCTGGTCACTATGAGACTTGCCCGGCGGATGGAGATCTAGCAGCTGCGACTCCCCCTCCCCCGCCCCTCTCAATAGCTTTATTAGTAATCCGGCACTTGTGTCATTTAGTCTTACAGCTAGCAAGACAGAGTTCAGCAGAGATTTTAGGAGGGAGGACGATAAGAGCCAATGTAGGGCCCCATGTACACGGCCGTATAACAGCCCCCAGTAACGGAGCAGTAAGCGAGCCTTGTCTCACCCCACAGTGACCAAGCCAGACGACCGCCGTGCAAAATATAGAACATGTCCTACATTGTACCACAATACAACGGCGGTCGCTCCGCTTTCTATGCAGCGGTGGGGGGGGGGGGGGGGGGGATAGGGGCGCTTTACAAGAAATGTTTTACCTTTCGTCATTTTCAAATTTTGTTTAAAAAGTTACTTAAACTTTTTTTAAAAACTAACAAAAAAGTAAAAAACGCAGAAAATATTTTCTTCACATTTAAGAGTTTTGTCCCTGTTCACACCACGCTCCTTATACAGGACAACCCGAGGCTGCGGCACTGCGATACTGAGGGGTCTCTCGGGTGGTGGTCTCCGTGTATAGAGGATGATCACTACGGACCGCTCTCTGTGAGCGGGGTGGGGGGGGGGGGGCACGGAGTCTTAAGAGAGGTTTTTGTTTTCAGCTTTTAAAGGGAATTTCCTTTTTGCTGTTGTGCAGGTTAATAAGTTGGTGAAACGTTTGCAGCGACATCAGGAGCCGGGACCTCAGACGACGTGTGGGATCAAGTATTACAGCAGCTCAAATAGGACGCATCACCCAGAAATTGGGCACTAGGAGAGGTTACTAAAGCGGCTCCTAGTGCTACAACAGACGCAGCCGTGTTACACTGATAGCGGCGTGGGAAACCTCCGATAACGCCAACAAACACCGCTGCGGAGTACAATGGAAGTGCCGGACCACTCTCAAAGGGGCGGTGACTTCCGCATGACGCGCGGCAGTCAGTGCCGGCCTATGGAGCGAGCGGGGTAGTCCGGGGAAGAGGCAGCGCCTTGGACCCCCCCTCATGAATACGTCAGACCGCTTTGAGAGGGGTCCGGTGTTTGGCTACATTCACGCTGCCGTATGGGGGACGTATATACGGCCTATATACGTCCCCCATAGATGGCAATGGGCGCACGGCGCCCATAAGACATGTCCTATCTTTCTCCGTAGTACGGCGCCGTGTGCCATTACTTCCTATGGAGAGGGGCGTGCACGCTACGGTACGGTACGGCGGGCAACGGCAGTGTGAATGTAGCCTTTGTAATGTACAGCGCAGCAGTGTTATTATCGGAGGTTTCCGGTAACGCTATCATTGTGTAACACTGCGGCATTTGTTTTAGCACTAGGAGCTGCGCACTTTAGTTACATCTCCTGGTGCCCAACTGTTTGTTATAAGCCCGAGCACATACAAAGAGTAAGAAAAAGAAGATATAAACTACTACTACTCTCATCAGATTCACCCAGTCTTTGGCTAAAAATATTAAAAAGACCTTAAAAAACCTACATAATGTGAACGAGCCCAATAATTACACCGGGGGCTGCAGAACGTAATGTTCTCATCAGAACCAGCGCAGGGGAAGGAACCCGATAACAAATCTTTAGGTGACGCTCCATGGGAACTCGCCATGGACTAGCGCAGGCTTGTGGATACAGCAGCTATGGCTTAGATACGTCACAAACAGAAGATTTCCAGCAGTGCTGCGATGCGATTGCGTCCGTCACATCACCTGATGTATATTATACATGATAAAACCCTTTATATTCCATCTTACGCCGCGCAGGGGAAGGCGCCAGAAAGTCTTATAGAATAATGTATGTGGCTAAGGAGCTGTCGTTACTGGGCCGGCACTGCACCAGCTGCTGCTCCCGTCTGTGGGTCTCCTTGTGACGATTTAGATCGGACTGATGGGTGAAGCACTTGCCGCACTCCGCGCAGCCGAATGGCTTCTCGCCCGAGTGAGTTTTTACGTGACGATTTAGAGCTGAAGTCTGACGGAAACATCTGCCGCACTCGGGACAGGGAAAGGGCCGCTCCCCGGTGTGGACCCGGATGTGCCGGACGAGGCAGCCGTTGTAGAGGAAACCCTTCCCGCACAGGGGGCAGACGTGAGGACGCACCATCTTGTGCGCTCGTACGTGTCTGTCACATGACGCCTTCGACGTAAACAACTTTACAAGGGGCGCTTTACAAGAAATGTTTTACCTCTCGTCATTTTCAAATTTTGTTTAAAAAGTTACTTAAACTTTTTTTAAAAACTAACAAAAAAGTAAAAAACGCAGAAAATATTTTCTTCACATTTAAGAGTTTTGTCCCTGTTCACACCACGCTCCTTATACAGGACAACCCGAGGCTGCGGCACTGCGATACTGAGGGGTCTCTCGGGTGGTGGTCTCCGTGTATAGAGGATGATCACTACGGACCGCTCTCTGTGAGCGGGGTGGGGGGGGGGGGCACGGAGTCTTAAGAGAGGTTTTTGTTTTCAGCTTTTAAAGGGAATTTCCTTTTTGCTGTTGTGCAGGTTAATAAGTTGGTGAAACGTTTGCAGCGACATCAGGAGCCGGGACCTCAGACGACGTGTGGGATCAAGTATTACAGCAGCTCAAATAGGACGCATCACCCAGAAATTGGGCACTAGGAGAGGTCTCTAAAGTAAGCGGCTCCTAGTGCTACAACAGACGCGGCCGTGTTACACTGATAGCGGCGTGGGAAACCTCCGATAACGCCAACAAACACCGCTGCGGAGTACAATGGAAGTGCCGGACCACTCTCAAAGGGGCGGTGACTTCCGCATGACGCGTGGCAGTCAGCGCCGGCCTATGGAGCGAGCGGGGTAGTCCGGGGAAGAGGCAGCGCCTTGGACCCCCCCTCATGAATACGTCAGACCGCTTTGAGAGGGGTCCGGTGTTTGGCTACATTCACGCTGCCGTATGGGGGACGTATATACGGCCTATATACGTCCCCCATAGATGGCAATGGGCGCACGGCGCCCATAAGACCTGTCCTATCTTTCTCCGTAGTACGGCGCCGTGTGCCATTACTTCCTATGGAGAGGGGCGTGCACGCTACGGTACGGTACGGCGGGCAACGGCAGTGTGAATGTAGCCTTTGTAATGTACAGCGCAGCAGTGTTATTATCGGAGGTTTCCGGTAACGCTATCATTGTGTAACACTGCGGCATTTGTTTTAGCACTAGGAGCTGCGCACTTTAGTTACATCTCCTGGTGCCCAACTGTTTGTTATAAGCCCGAGCACATACAAAGAGTAAGAAAAAGAAGATATAAACTACTACTACTCTCATCAGATTCACCCAGTCTTTGGCTAAAAATATTAAAAAGACCTTAAAAAACCTACATAATGTGAACGAGCCCAATAATTACACCGGGGGCTGCAGAACGTAATGTTCTCATCAGAACCAGCGCAGGGGAAGGAACCCGATAACAAATCTTTAGGTGACGCTCCATGGGAACTCGCCATGGACTAGCGCAGGCTTGTGGATACAGCAGCTATGGCTTAGATACGTCACAAACAGAAGATTTCCAGCAGTGCTGCGATGCGATTGCGTCCGTCACATCACCTGATGTATATTATACATGATAAAACCCTTTATATTCCATCTTACGCCGCGCAGGGGAAGGCGCCAGAAAGTCTTATAGAATAATGTATGTGGCTAAGGAGCTGTCGTTACTGGGCCGGCACTGCACCAGCTGCTGCTCCCGTCTGTGGGTCTCCTTGTGACGATTTAGATCGGACTGATGGGTGAAGCACTTGCCGCACTCCGCGCAGCCGAATGGCTTCTCGCCCGAGTGAGTTTTTACGTGACGATTTAGAGCTGAAGTCTGACGGAAACATCTGCCGCACTCAGGACAGGGAAAGGGCCGCTCCCCGGTGTGGACCCGGATGTGCCGGACGAGGCAGCCGTTGTAGAGGAAACCCTTCCCGCACAGGGGGCAGACGTGAGGACGCACCATCTTGTGCGCTCGTACGTGTCTGTCACATGACGCCTTCGACGTAAACAACTTCTCACATTCGCTGCATGGGAACAGCACCTCCCCCGCGTGGAGCCGCAGGTGCATGTCAAAGTTGTTCTGCTTGGCGAATCCTTTGCCGCATTCGGGACACTTTAGCGGTTTTTCTCTCATGTGCGTTAACGTGTGTCTATCCAGACTGGACTTGGTGTAATAAGACTTCCCACACGCCGCGCAAATCCACGAACTGCCCTCCTTGTGGTTACTCATGTGCAGCTCCAGAGCCGACAGCGAGGTGAAGCACATGGAACACACCGAACAAACCTGGATCTTCTCTTCCATCTCATCGTCTATGGCGTCAGGCGCTCCGAACCGCGAGCCTGCGGAAGCCTGTCCGTTGTGATGCGCCGGTTTCCCCGGATACCCAGAGGCGTTATGGGAAGCTTGCGGAGGGACAGACGAGTTCACTACAACATTAACCTCAGGTTCCGGCTCCTTCTTTACAGTGACGGCCCCCGGAGGGTTAACATTCTCCCCTTTGGGTGGGTTTTGGCCGTTCACCTTCACGCTCTTCACAAACCAGACATTGACGGGGCCACTGGGATTCTGAGCAGCTTTGGTTTCTATCGGAGCGATGACGTCTTGTATAATCCAGTCTGCAGAATAAAATACATAGAAATAAGATATATATAATACAATTCTACATACAGAGACCTGAGAGTAACAAGAGGACGATCACATCATTCACCAATCTCAAATAGTTGGGGATATTTCACTTGCGGATGAAGCCGAATATCCTCCAACCTTCACAGGGAACCTTTAGGGCGCGACGTTCAGTTGTGCAGATGCAGTTTTTGAAGTCCAAACCTGGAGCTGCAGCTTTTCTTCATATGTTCTCACCCATTACGGCAGACACCGGCAACTGGCTACAAAAACTGCATCTGAAAACCTGAACGTGTGGACGAGACCCTAAATGTGGACGAGACCCTAAATGTGGCCGAGACCCTAAATGTGGAGATTCCATTAGTTTTTCACAAGTTTAGAGAATATTAAACAGTTGGACCTAAGATTTCACACAACTTGCTGTTCTCTGGTCATGAGCTCCTTAATGTTCAAATTTACAACAGGTGTCTGATCCTGAATTGGTACTTAAACAGTCCTCCTTATCATGCTGTTCACATTTTGACATCATGAGAGCAAGGTGACATAACAATTGAACAAAAGCTAATGCACCATTTTGAGGCCCGATGTTTTAGATGTGTGTGGCCTCTGAGCTTCGAGAGTCAGAGAGATCGGAAGAGAGAGATGTACAGAAGTGTCTACATCCCGCACTGATGACCACTTCAATGGAAACGTCCTACAGGACCGGATGATAAATGAGAAATTATTCTCATCTAGCCCCGATCGTGCACAAAAAAACTAAGTATTTCTTGTACACCTACGGAAAGGCCGGAGAAGCCTGAAAAATGACAAGAGCCGGGTGCTCCGGGATGTGAGGACGATGGGAGGATCCAGGCACCTTCTGGACCATCCAACTTCTACTTATGTGGAAAGTGAAATGTGTGAATATTCTGATATGGAAGGGACTGGTCATCACTTCACACGACACGACCAGAATGTACACGACCGTTACTGCGCCTACAAACCTTTAGGACGATCATTTCCTTTGTGCGTCATCGGATGATTTTCAGAGCCTTCATCCTCATCTTCATCTTCAACATCCACATCCTCCTCCTCGTCTTCTTCTTCATCCTCCCCCTCATCATCTTCATCCTCCTCGTCTTCATCATCATCATCGATATTGACTATAATAGTTGCCTTTGGAGACAAAGATTCTGTAATATACAAAAAAATAATTATTAAACAATGTTATTCTACATCCTGGTTCTCATCCAACAGATGACAGCGGGTGACGACAAGCCACAGCCTGATGGAGGCCTCGGCTCTGCCCCTCAAGGAGCTGGATGTGGGATACAAAGCCTGAGGAGGCGGCCGATCCGGACACATCCCCTACAAGCCTGAGGAGGAGGAGGCTGCTCCGGACACATCCCCTACAAGCCTGAGGAGGGGGAGGCTGCTCCGGACACATCCCCTACAAGCCTGAGGAGGAGGAGGCCGCTCCAGACACATCCCCTACAAGCCTGAGGAGGAGGAGGCCGCTCCGGACACATCCCCTACAAGCCTGAGGAGGAGGAGGCCGCTCCGGACACATCCCCTACAAGCCTGAGGAGGAGGAGGCTGCTCCGGACACATCCCCTACAAGCCTGAGGAGGGGGAGGCTGCTCCGGACACATCCCCTACAAGCCTGAGGAGGTGGAGGCTGCTCCGGACACATCCCCTACAAGCCTGAGGAGGAGGAGGCCGCTCCGGACACATCCCCTACAAGCCTGAGGAGGAGGAGGCTGCTCCAGACACATCCCCTACAAGCCTGAGGAGGAGGAGGAGGAGGCTGCTCCGGACACATCCCCTACAAGCCTGAGGAGGAGGAGGAGGCTGCTCCGGACACATCCCCTACAAGCCTGAGGAGGAGGAGGAGGCTGCTCCGGACACATCCCCTACAAGCCTGAGGAGGAGGAGGAGGCTGCTCCGGACACATCCCCTACAAGCCTGAGGAGGAGGAGGCCGCTCCGGACACATCCCCTACAAGCCCGAGGAGGAGGAGGAGGAGGCCGCTCCGGACACATCCCCTACAAGCCTGAGGAGGGGGAGGCTGCTCCGGACACATCCCCTACAAGCCTGAGGAGGAGGAGGCTGCTCCGGACACATCCCCTACAAGCCTGAGGAGGGGGAGGCTGCTCCGGACACATCCCCTACAAGCCTGAGGAGGAGGAGGCTGCTCCGGACACATCCCCTACAAGCCTGAGGAGGAGGAGGCCGCTCCGGACACATCCCCTACAAGCCTGAGGAGGAGGAGGCCGCTCCGGACACATCCCCTACAAGCCTGAGGAGGAGGAGGCCGCTCCGGACACATCCCCTACAAGCCTGAGGAGGAGGTGGAGGCTGCTCCGGACACATCCCCTACAAGCCTGAGGAGGAGGAGGCTGCTCCAGACACATCCCCTACAAGCCTGAGGAGGAGGAGGCTGCTCCGGACACATCCCCTACAAGCCTGAGGAGGAGGAGGCTGCTCCGGACACATCCCCTACAAGCCTGAGGAGGAGGAGGCCGCTCCGGACACATCCCCTACAAGCCTGAGGAGGAGGAGGCTGCTCCGGACACATCCCCTACAAGCCTGAGGAGGAGGAGGCTGCTCCGGACACATCCCCTACAAGCCTGAGGAGGAGGAGGCCGCTCCGGACACATCCCCTACAAGCCTGAGGAGGAGGAGGCCGCTCCGGACACATCCCCTACAAGCCTGAGGAGGAGGAGGCTGCTCCGGACACATCCCCTACAAGCCTGAGGAGGAGGAGGCCGCTCCGGACACATCCCCTACAAGCCTGAGGAGGAGGAGGCCGCTCCGGACACATCCCCTACAAACCTGAGGAGGAGGAGGCTGCTCCGGACACATCCCCTACAAGCCTGAGGAGGAGGAGGCTGCTCCGGACACATCCTCTACAAGCCTGAGGAGGAGGAGGAGGCTGCTGCTCCGGACGCACCGTGTGATTGTGCTGGGTTTGGGGTTTTTTTTACACTTGGTTAAATAAAAGCTCCACATCGCTGGTTCTGACCCGAGACTCTGCGAGTGGCCCAGTTATTCCCGAGTTATATGTGCGCTTCGCACTACACTGCGGTTATACCGGATGCATCACATCTGCTACAACATTAACAAACCTTGTGGAGACGTCTTTCTGTGCACCAGAGGGTCGGGCTCAGTTTTTATTTCCTGCTTTATTGGGGAATTATTATCCGGAACCACATAAACATCTGAGGATACAAAATACGGAAAGTGAATGCACACAAAGCATAAAGATATCAGGAAGAATTGCCGAGCACCTGACAAACAGTCAGAATCTTTTTCGTGCTGCAGCATTAAAGGAAACCTACGACAAGGAACTGGGATATTCCTGATACCGGTAGATACTAACCTACTAACCCCTGCACTGCCTCAGCCTAAACCTCCAACCAGAACCAAGTAACTAGAAACGTTATCGTTTATGCTAATGAGTGTGGAGCCTGCAGCGTGCTGGGGGCTAAGGCTCCACCCCTGTAGTCTCTGAGGTCTTAGGTTACATACACATGACCATTGGGGAATGTATATACTGCCTCCATATATACATCCCCCATAGGCCGGCAATGGGTGCACGGAGCGGTACAGTGCAGCACATGTTCTATCTTACCCCGTATTACGGCGCCATGAATCTCTATGGAGGGAGGGGGAGGCGACCACCGGCCACCCCTCCTCCTTTCCCGTGCGCTGACGTGTGCCCACGTTACTGTGAATGTAGCCTAACATCCGTGCGTGGCCCCTCAGTGATCTTCAGCTGTTGAGCCGCGCATGCGCTGCAGCTTCTTCCTCTTTTTGGCAGGATAAATAACCGCAGAGCGCTGAGGGGCCGCGCAGGGAGGTAAGAGGGGGGGGGGGGTCACCTTATCAACCGGTGCTCAGCCAGGATATTCTACACCTCGGAAGTTCATTAGTGTAAAGGACAGATATCGTTTTTATGGAACGCCCCCGAACGCCAGAACGATGACACATAATTTATCCTGAGAATAAGGGGTAAACCATAAACTTCGGACAAACCTTTATGTTTGAGGCTTACGGGAGAACTCGCTTTGTGCAGGATCTAATCTAAATGCAGATTTCAGTTCAGTAACTAAAGGTTCGGTCCGGGAAATCCTGCACATAAACGGATCGAGTCCGACAATCCAAACTCGCTCGTGGGCACCAGGCGTTACTGCGCCCAATGATAATAACGGGCAATGGTCAGCTACAGAAATAGCAGCAAGTGTCCGTCCTATACAAACCTTCTGCACACTCAGTCCTGGGCGGCGGGCGGCTCCGCTCACGCTTCAGCTCCTTCTTTATTGTTGGAGAATGATCAGAAATCACATAAACATCTAGAAAAAAAAAAAAAAAAGTGATTATAAAAAAACTTACACTCCCAGCAAAGAAGGGAACGTGAACGGTGACTTTATGCATTGATCTCTATGGAGCTGAGGGAAATTGCTGAGCACAGCGCTCACTTATCTCCATCAGCTCCAAAGAGATTAATGGAGCAGAAGGGTCATGCCCCCAGCTGTCTGCTCCATTAGTCTGAGGAGCGGCCGTCGGACCCCTCGTCTTCACAATCTGCAGTGCTGAGACCCCCACTGATCAGCAAGTTAGGCCCTAACCACGGGATGGGGCCTAACTTTTCTTCGTGGGAAAACCCCTTTAAAAATAAAAAGTTAAGGGACTTCCCACCATTTTTATTTTTTTTTTTTTTTTTGGTGTTAAAGTTCCAAAAACTGGAGAAAAAAATTTTTTTCTTTGAAATGTATTCCGGTAGTATTTATTTTTTTGGTTTTCAAATTGACTCAAAATGCCCGGTCTAAACTAATTCCCTGGCGCGAGACTTTCCTTTTGATATATAATATGAATAATAATATATTGTAACAGCGGATTTTATTTTATTGGGGAATACTATTAAATGTTTATGAATATCTAATGAGAGTCTTAAAGGACACCTGTCATCAGGTCTGTGTCACTAGTCCTGTCACCTCTACCTGTTGGAGCAGCTCACATGGATCCCATCCCAGCCTTTATCTAGTTATTTCATACATTAATCATTGTAAAATCATCGCTTCTTTATTATGTAAATGAGGCTGGTCACATGGTCAGAGGCAGTGATGTCACCCCTGTTACCCCTCCCCTCCCCTCCCCCTGCTCATGTCTGTGTGTAATGTATAGTAAAGCATTGCTAGTGTGTGTGCTGCATCTGCTGACATGCTGCATCCTCCTAATATACAGGTGAGAGACACAGACATCAGCTACACATGAATCTGACATGTTCTGCTGTAACATGGCTGCAGCCTGGAGCTGCTGTATCTCTCCTATACACACACACACATGCACACACAGGCTGTAGGGGGCACCAGCACCAGGAAGCACATCATTATACAGCCTCACACCATTATACAGGCTGTCAGTCATATGTATAGGAGTATCTCATACACACACAGGCTGCAGGGGGCGCCAGCACCAGGAAGCACATCATTATACAGCCTCACATCATTATACAGGCTGTCAGTCATGTGTATAGGAGTATCTCATACACACACAGGCTGCAGGGGGCGCCAGCACCAGGAAGCACATCATTATACAGCCTCACACCATTATACAGCCTCACACCATTATACAGGCTGTCAGTCATGTGTATAGGTGTATCTCATACACACACGCTGCAGGGGGCGTGGCCACCAGCACCAGGAAGCACATCATTATACAGCCTCACATCATTATACAGGCTGTCAGTCATGTGTATAGGTGTATCTCATACACACACGCTGCAGGGGGCGTGGCCACCAGCACCAGGAAGCACATCATTATACAGCCTCACTCCATTATACAGGCTGTCAGTCATGCACTGGGGGTGTGGCTGTGCCTCCCACTCATGAATAGAGTGGACAGCTTGAATATGCTAATGCTTCATTGGACATTTCACAGGTCATTTGCATACAGCTTTAGGACCTCATTGCTTAGGGTTACAGGCATGTAGAGGGACAATGAAGGGATAGAGGCAATGCTCTCTAATGGCAGTTTATGAAAATATATTTAGTTTAGGGGGGTTATTTTACATGACGGGTTCTCTTTAACTTTATATGTATTGGGTAATAACAGACATTTACACATTTTTCTTTATTTGTTTAACACTTTTTTTTTTTACTTTGCTTTGCCCTGTAGGTGGGGCGTCTATAAGACCCCGGTGACTCCGGTGGGGGCAGATGATTGATCCCACGCCGGCTCTGCTCCTCACCGCTTCAGCGCGATGCAGTAAGGGATGGAAAAGGAAGAAGTGATAATAAACAGATTCTCCGACAGCCGGAGACCCGGACCCGATCCCATGATTAGCGCAGGAGAAAACTCCAGCAATGGTAAGACGTGGCCTGGGACTTGGGAGCCGCTCGTGTCTACAGTGACAAATCTCTGCCCCAGCGGTGACCTGAACGCGCAGCACTGACCGATCTCCGGGGGTCGTGACAGGTCAGTGACCTCCATCTCGTGACCCCTGACCCCTCACCTGGAGACTTGCACTCATCATCTACCGGGATGGTTATGATCAGGGGTTTCCCCTCTTTGATGCTGCTCTCGATGTCCGGCTTCATTATAGAAGGATCTGGAAATGAACATGAAATACATTCACAGCCGGGAAATTATTCAGCTTTCCTGCAGCTCTGAAGGGCAAACAGAAAATGGCGGATTAAATCTCTGCACAACATTATCTCACAGAGAAGGAGGCAGCGGTCAGTATAGACAGAGCGGGATTACAAGCTGCTACATTATGTGCAGTAGATTCCGCATGCGCTATATACTCGCTGAGCACCCCCCGCCCTTTGCTATGCTCTGGATTGGGGGATAAGGCCCGGGGGGCGGGGGGGTCACAGTATATACTGACAGGTGCGGTGATACGCTATATACTCACAGGCAGATGAATCCTGACCCAATGGCAGCGCTTTCACCACAGACTCCATGAGGACGTCCATGTCCGGCTCTTTACCTGGGAGAATTCTCTTCAATGATGTCAAATTGTGAAGATAAAACCTGAAGATAAAAACATCCAGAGAAATGTCATCAAATGTAACGTCACATGACAACAGGGCGGTGCTGATCCAACAGGGAGGAGCCGATCCAACAGTGTGGCTGCGGATACACGACGAGTGACCCAACTCCATGCGGGGGGAGAAACCACAAGGAGGAGATAGTGATGAACATGGATGAAATCCTGCGCTGTACACAGGATCTACACTCACCGGCCACTTTATTAGGTCCACCATGCTAGTAACGGGTTGGACCCCCTTTTGCCTTCAGAACTGCCTCAATTCTTCGTGGCATAGATACAACAAGGTGCTGGAAGCTCCTCAGAGATTTTGCTCCATAGTGACATGATGGCATCACACAGTTGCCGCAGATTTGTCGGCTGCACATCCATGATGCGAATCTCCCGTTCCACCACATCCCAAAGATGCTCTATTGGATTGAGATCTGGTGACTGTGGAGCCATTTGTGTCCAGTGACCTCATTGTCATGTTCAAGAAACCAGTCTGAGATGATTCCAGCTTTATGACATGGCGCATTATCCTGCTGAAAGTAGCCATCAGATGTTACAGGGGACATTGTGCTCATAAAGGGATGGACATGGTCAGCAACAATACTCAGGTAGGCTGTGGCGTTACCAAGGGGCCCAAAGACACCATGACACCAGCACCACCAGCCTGACCCGCTGATACAAGGCAGGATGGATCCATGACACCACCACCACCAGCCTGAGCCGCTGATACAAGGCAGGATGGATCCATGACAACACCACCACCAGCCTGACCCGCTGATACAAGGCAGGATGGATCCATGACACCAGCACCACCAGCCTGAGCCGCTGATACAAGGCAGGATGGATCCATGACACCACCACCACCAGCCTGACCCGCTGATACAAGGCAGGATGGATCCATGACACCAGCACCACCAGCCTGACCCGCTGATACAAGGCAGGATGGATCCATGACACCACCACCACCAGCCTGACCCGCTGATACAAGGCAGGATGGATCCATGACACCACCACCACCAGCCTGAGCCGCTGATACAAGGCAGGATGGATCCATGACACCACCAGCACCAGCCTGACCCGCTGATACAAGGCAGGATGGATCCATGACACCACCACCACCAGCCTGACCCGCTGATACAAGGCAGGATGGATCCATGACACCACCACCACCAGCCTGAGCCGCTGATACAAGGCAGGATGGATCCATGACACCACCACCACCAGCCTGACCCGCTGATACAAGGCAGGATGGATCCATGACACCACCACCACCAGCCTGACCCACTGATACAAGGCAGGATGGATCCATGACACCAGCACCAGCCTGAGCCGCTGATACAAGGCAGGATGGATCCATGACACCACCACCACCACCAGCCTGACCCGCTGATACAAGGCAGGATGGATCCATGACACCAGCACCACCAGCCTGAGCCGCTGATACAAGGCAGGATGGATCCATGACACCACCACCACCACCAGCCTGACCCGCTGATACAAGGCAGGATGGATCCATGACACCACCACCACCAGCCTGACCCGCTGATACAAGGCAGGATGGATCCATGACACCACCACCACCAGCCTGAGCCGCTGATACAAGGCAGGATGGATCCATGACACCACCACCACCAGCCTGAGCCGCTGATACAAGGCAGGATGGATCCATGACACCACCACCACCAGCCTGAGCCGCTGATACAAGGCAGGATGGATCCATGACACCACCACCACCAGCCTGACCCGCTGATACAAGGCAGGATGGATCCATGACACCACCACCACCAGCCTGAGCCGCTGATACAAGGCAGGATGGATCCATGACACCAGCACCACCAGCCTGACCCGCTGATACAAGGCAGGAAGGATCCATGACACCACCACCACCAGCCTGACCGCTGATACAAGGCAGGATGGATCCATGACACCAGCACCACCAGCCTGACCCGCTGATACAAGGCAGGATGGATCCATGACACCACCACCACCAGCCTGACCCGCTGATACAAGGCAGGATGGATCCATGACACCACCACCACCAGCCTGAGCCGCTGATACAAGGCAGGATGGATCCATGACACCACCACCACCAGCCTGACCCGCTGATACAAGGCAGGATGGATCCATGACACCAGCACCACCAGCCTGACCCGCTGATACAAGGCAGGATGGATCCATGACACCACCACCACCAGCCTGAGCCGCTGATACAAGGCAGGATGGATCCATGACACCACCACCACCAGCCTGACCCGCTGATACAAGGCAGGATGGATCCATGACACCACCACCACCAGCCTGACCCGCTGGTACAAGGCAGGATGGATCCATGACACCAGCACCACCAGCCTGAGCCGCTGATACAAGGCAGGATGGATCCATGACACCCCCACCACCAGCCTGACCCGCTGATACAAGGCAGGATGGATCCATGACACCACCACCACCAGCCTGACCCGCTGGTACAAGGCAGGATGGATCCATGACACCAGCACCACCAGCCTGAGCCGCTGATACAAGGCAGGATGGATCCATGACACCAGCACCACCAGCCTGAGCCGCTGATACAAGGCAGGACGGATCCATGACACCACCAGCACCAGCCTGACCCGCTGATACAAGGCAGGATGGATCCATGACACCAGCGCCACCAGCCTGACCCGCTGATACAAGGCAGGATGGATCCATGACACCACCAGCACCAGCCTGAGCCGCTGATACAAGGCAGGATGGATCCATGACACCACCACCACCAGCCTGAGCCGCTGATACAAGGCAGGATGGATCCATGACACCACCACCAGCCTGAGCCGCTGATACAAGGCAGGATGGATCCATGACACCAGCACCACCAGCCTGAGCCGCTGATACAAGGCAGGATGGATCCATGACACCCCCACCACCAGCCTGACCCGCTGATACAAGGCAGGATGGATCCATGACACCACCACCACCAGCCTGACCCGCTGATACAAGGCAGGATGGATCCATGACACCACCACCACCAGCCTGACCCGCTGATACAAGGCAGGAGGGATCCATGACACCACCACCACCAGCCTGACCCGCTGATACAAGGCAGGATGGATCCATGACACCACCACCAGCCTGACCCGCTGATACAAGGCAGGATGGATCCATGACACCAGCACCACCAGCCTGACCCGCTGATACAAGGCAGGATGGATCCATGACACCACCAGCACCAGCCTGACCCGCTGATACAAGGCAGGATGGATCCATGACACCACCACCACCAGCCTGACCCGCTGATACAAGGCAGGATGGATCCATGACACCACCACCACCAGCCTGACCGCTGATACAAGGCAGGATGGATCCATGACACCTCCACCACCAGCCTGAGCCGCTGATACAAGGCAGGATGGATCCATGACACCACCACCACCAGCCTGACCCGCTGATACAAGGCAGGATGGATCCATGACACCACCACCACCAGCCTGACCCGCTGATACAAGGCAGGATGGATCCATGACACCACCACCACCAGCCTGAGCCGCTGATACAAGGCAGGATGGATCCATGACACCACCACCACCAGCCTGAGCCGCTGATACAAGGCAGGATGGATCCATGACACCAGCACCAGCCTGACCCGCTGATACAAGGCAGGATGGATCCATGACACCAGCACCAGCCTGACCCGCTGATACAAGGCAGGATGGATCCATGACACCACCACCACCAGCCTGAGCCGCTGATACAAGGCAGGATGGATCCATGACACCAGCACCACCAGCCTGACCCGCTGATACAAGGCAGGATGGATCCATGACACCACGAGCACCAGCCTGACCCGCTGATACAAGGCAGGATGGATCCATGACACCACCACCACCAGCCTGACCCGCTGATACAAGGCAGGATGGATCCATGACACCACCACCACCAGCCTGACCCGCTGATACAAGGCAGGATGGATCCATGACACCACCACCACCAGCCTGAGCCGCTGATACAAGGCAGGATGGATCCATGACACCACCACCACCAGCCTGAGCCGCTGATACAAGGCAGGATGGATCCATGACACCAGCACCACCAGCCTGAGCCGCTGATACAAGGCAGGATGGATCCATGACACCACGAGCACCAGCCTGAACCGCTGATACAAGGCAGGATGGATCCATGACACCAGCACCACCAGCCTGAGCCGCTGATACAAGGCAGGATGGATCCATGACACCACCACCACCAGCCTGACCCGCTGATACAAGGCAGGATGGATCCATGACACCCCCACCACCAGCCTGACCCGCTGATACAAGGCAGGATGGATCCATGACACCCCCACCACCAGCCTGAGCCGCTGATACAAGGCAGGATGGATCCATGACACCACCACCACCAGCCTGAGCCGCTGATACAAGGCAGGATGGATCCATGACACCCCCACCACCAGCCTGACCCGCTGATACAAGGCAGGATGGATCCATGACACCCCCACCACCAGCCTGACCCGCTGATACAAGGCAGGATGGATCCATGACACCACCACCACCAGCCTGACCCGCTGATACAAGGCAGGATGGATCCATGACACCACCACCACCAGCCTGAGCCGCTGATACAAGGCAGGATGGATCCATGACACCACCACCACCAGCCTGACCCGCTGATACAAGGCAGGATGGATCCATGACACCACCACCACCAGCCTGACCCGCTGATACAAGGCAGGATGGATCCATGACACCACCAGCACCAGCCTGACCCGCTGATACAAGGCAGGATGGATCCATGACACCACCACCACCAGCCTGAGCCGCTGATACAAGGCAGGATGGATCCATGACACCAGCACCACCAGCCTGAGCCGCTGATACAAGGCAGGATGGATCCATGACACCACGAGCACCAGCCTGAACCGCTGATACAAGGCAGGATGGATCCATGACACCAGCACCACCAGCCTGAGCCGCTGATACAAGGCAGGATGGATCCATGACACCAGCACCACCAGCCTGAGCCGCTGATACAAGGCAGGATGGATCCATGACACCACGAGCACCAGCCTGAACCGCTGATACAAGGCAGGATGGATCCATGACACCAGCACCACCAGCCTGAGCCGCTGATACAAGGCAGGATGGATCCATGACACCACCAGCCTGAGCCGCTGATACAAGGCAGGATGGATCCATGACACCCCCACCACCAGCCTGACCCGCTGATACAAGGCAGGATGGATCCATGACACCCCCACCACCAGCCTGACCCGCTGATACAAGGCAGGATGGATCCATGACACCCCCACCACCAGCCTGAGCCGCTGATACAAGGCAGGATGGATCCATGACACCACCACCACCAGCCTGACCCGCTGATACAAGGCAGGATGGATCCATGACACCCCCACCACCAGCCTGACCCGCTGATACAAGGCAGGATGGATCCATGACACCCCCACCACCAGCCTGACCCGCTGATACAAGGCAGGATGGATCCATGACACCACCACCACCAGCCTGACCCGCTGATACAAGGCAGGATGGATCCATGACACCACCACCACCAGCCTGAGCCGCTGATACAAGGCAGGATGGATCCATGACACCACCAGCACCAGCCTGACCCGCTGATACAAGGCAGGATGGATCCATGACACCACCAGCACCAGCCTGACCCGCTGATACAAGGCAGGATGGATCCATGACACCACCAGCACCAGCCTGAGCCGCTGATACAAGGCAGGATGGATCCATGACACCAGCACCACCAGCCTGAGCCGCTGATACAAGGCAGGATGGATCCATGACACCACGAGCACCAGCCTGAACCGCTGATACAAGGCAGGATGGATCCATGACACCAGCACCACCAGCCTGAGCCGCTGATACAAGGCAGGATGGATCCATGACACCACCACCACCAGCCTGAGCCGCTGATACAAGGCAGGATGGATCCATGACACCACCACCACCAGCCTGACCCGCTGATACAAGGCAGGATGGATCCATGACACCAGCACCACCAGCCTGAGCCGCTGATACAAGGCAGGATGGATCCATGATACCACCACCACCAGCCTGAGCCGCTGATACAAGGCAGGATGGATCCATGACACCAGCACCACCAGCCTGAGCCGCTGATACAAGGCAGGATGGATCCATGATACCACCACCACCAGCCTGACCCGCTGATACAAGGCAGGATGGATCCATGACACCAGCACCACCAGCCTGACCCGCTGATACAAGGCAGGATGGATCCATGACACCAGCACCACCAGCCTGAGCCGCTGATACAAGGCAGGATGGATCCATGACACCACCACCACCAGCCTGACCCGCTGATACAAGGCAGGATGGATCCATGACACCAGCACCACCAGCCTGAGCCGCTGATACAAGGCAGGATGGATCCATGACACCACCACCACCAGCCTGAGCCGCTGATACAAGGCAGGATGGATCCATGACACCACCACCACCAGCCTGACCCGCTGATACAAGGCAGGAGGGATCCATGACACCACCACCACCAGCCTGAGCCGCTGATACAAGGCAGGATGGATCCATGACACCACCACCACCAGCCTGACCCGCTGATACAAGGCAGGATGGATCCATGACACCACCACCACCAGCCTGACCCGCTGATACAAGGCAGGATGGATCCATGACACCAGCAAGACCAGCCTGACCCGCTGATACAAGGCAGGATGGATCCATGACACCACCACCACCAGCCTGAGCCGCTGATACAAGGCAGGATGGATCCATGACACCAGCACCACCAGCCTGACCCGCTGATACAAGGCAGGATGGATCCATGACACCACCACCACCAGCCTGACCCGCTGATACAAGGCAGGATGGATCCATGACACCACCACCACCAGCCTGAGCCGCTGATACAAGGCAGGATGGATCCATGACACCACCACCACCAGCCTGAGCCGCTGATACAAGGCAGGATGGATCCATGACACCACCACCACCAGCCTGACCCACTGATACAAGGCAGGATGGATCCATGACACCACCACCACCAGCCTGAGCCGCTGATACAAGGCAGGATGGATCCATGACACCAGCACCACCAGCCTGACCCGCTGATACAAGGCAGGAAGGATCCATGACACCACCACCACCAGCCTGAGCCGCTGATACAAGGCAGGATGGATCCATGACACCACCACCACCAGCCTGAGCCGCTGATACAAGGCAGGATGGATCCATGACACCACCACCACCAGCCTGACCCGCTGATACAAGGCAGGATGGATCCATGACACCACCACCACCAGCCTGAGCCGCTGATACAAGGCAGGATGGATCCATGACACCAGCACCACCAGCCTGACCCGCTGATACAAGGCAGGAAGGATCCATGACACCACCACCACCAGCCTGACCCGCTGATACAAGGCAGGATGGATCCATGACACCACCACCACCAGCCTGACCCGCTGATACAAGGCAGGATGGATCCATGACACCACCACCACCAGCCTGAGCCGCTGATACAAGGCAGGATGGATCCATGACACCACCACCACCAGCCTGACCCGCTGATACAAGGCAGGATGGATCCATGACACCACGAGCACCAGCCTGAACCGCTGATACAAGGCAGGATGGATCCATGACACCACCACCACCAGCCTGACCCGCTGATACAAGGCAGGATGGATCCATGACACCACGAGCACCAGCCTGAACCGCTGATACAAGGCAGGATGGATCCATGACACCAGCACCACCAGCCTGAGCCGCTGATACAAGGCAGGATGGATCCATGACACCCCCACCACCAGCCTGACCCGCTGATACAAGGCAGGATGGATCCATGACACCCCCACCACCAGCCTGACCCGCTGATACAAGGCAGGATGGATCCATGACACCACCACCAGCCTGACCCGCTGATACAAGGCAGGATGGATCCATGACACCACCACCACCAGCCTGAGCCGCTGATACAAGGCAGGATGGATCCATGACACCACCACCACCAGCCTGACCCGCTGATACAAGGCAGGATGGATCCATGACACCACCAGCACCAGCCTGACCCGCTGATACAAGGCAGGATGGATCCATGACACCACCACCAGCCTGACCCGCTGATACAAGGCAGGATGGATCCATGACACCACCACCAGCCTGACCCGCTGATACAAGGCAGGATGGATCCATGACACCACCACCACCAGCCTGAGCCGCTGATACAAGGCAGGATGGATCCATGACACCACCACCACCAGCCTGAGCCGCTGATACAAGGCAGGATGGATCCATGACACCACCACCACCAGCCTGACCCGCTGATACAAGGCAGGATGGATCCATGACACCCCCACCACCAGCCTGACCCGCTGATACAAGGCAGGATGGATCCATGACACCACCACCACCAGCCTGACCCGCTGATACAAGGCAGGATGGATCCATGACACCAGCACCACCAGCCTGAGCCGCTGATACAAGGCAGGATGGATCCATGACACCCCCACCACCAGCCTGACCCGCTGATACAAGGCAGGATGGATCCATGACACCAGCACCACCAGCCTGACCCGCTGATACAAGGCAGGATGGATCCATGACACCACCACCACCAGCCTGACCCGCTGATACAAGGCAGGATGGATCCATGACACCACCACCACCAGCCTGACCCGCTAATACAAGGCAGGATGGATCCATGACACCACCACCAGCCTGACCCGCTAATACAAGGCAGGATGGATCCATGACACCAGCACCACCAGCCTGACCCGCTGATACAAGGCAGGATGGATCCATGACACCACCAGCACCAGCCTGACTCGCTGATACAAGGCAGGATGGATCCATGACACCACCACCACCAGCCTGACCCGCTGATACAAGGCAGGATGGATCCATGACACCACCACCACCAGCCTGACCCGCTGATACAAGGCAGGATGGATCCATGACACCACCACCACCAGCCTGAGCCGCTGATACAAGGCAGGATGGATCCATGACACCAGCACCACCAGCCTGACCCGCTGATACAAGGCAGGATGGATCCATGACACCACCACCACCAGCCTGACCCGCTGATACAAGGCAGGATGGATCCATGACACCACCACCACCAGCCTGACCCGCTGATACAAGGCAGGATGGATCCATGACACCACCACCACCAGCCTGAGCCGCTGATACAAGGCAGGATGGATCCATGACACCACCACCACCAGCCTGACCCGCTGATACAAGGCAGGATGGATCCATGACACCAGCACCACCAGCCTGACCCGCTGATACAAGGCAGGATGGATCCATGACACCAGCACCACCAGCCTGACCCGCTGATACAAGGCAGGATGGATCCATGACACCACCACCACCAGCCTGACCCGCTGATACAAGGCAGGATGGATCCATGACACCACCACCACCAGCCTGAGCCGCTGATACAAGGCAGGATGGATCCATGACACCAGCACCACCAGCCTGAGCCGCTGATACAGGGCAGGATGGATCCATGACACCACCACCAGCCTGACCCGCTGATACAAGGCAGGATGGATCCATGACACCACCACCACCAGCCTGAGCCGCTGATACAAGGCAGGATGGATCCATGACACCACCACCACCAGCCTGAGCCGCTGATACAAGGCAGGATGGATCCATGACACCACCACCAGCCTGACCCGCTGATACAAGGCAGGATGGATCCATGACACCACCACCACCAGCCTGAGCCGCTGATACAAGGCAGGATGGATCCATGACACCAGCACCACCAGCCTGACCCGCTGATACAAGGCAGGATGGATCCATGACACCACCAGCACCAGCCTGACCCGCTGATACAAGGCAGGATGGATCCATGACACCACCACCACCAGCCTGACCCGCTGATACAAGGCAGGATGGATCCATGACACCACCACCACCAGCCTGACCCGCTGATACAAGGCAGGATGGATCCATGACACCACCACCACCAGCCTGACCCGCTGATACAAGGCAGGATGGATCCATGACACCAGCACCACCAGCCTGACCCGCTGATACAAGGCAGGATGGATCCATGACACCAGCACCACCAGCCTGACCAGCTGATACAAGGCAGGATGGATCCATGACACCACCACCACCAGCCTGAGCCGCTGATACAAGGCAGGATGGATCCATGACGCCAGCACCACCAGCCTGACCCGCTGATACAAGGCAGGATGGATCCATGACACCACCAGCACCAGCCTGAGCCGCTGATACAAGGCAGGATGGATCCATGACACCACCAGCACCAGCCTGAGCCGCTGATACAAGGCAGGATGGATCCATGACACCAGCACCACCAGCCTGACCCGCTGATACAAGGCAGGATGGATCCATGACACCACCACCACCAGCCTGAGCCGCTGATACAAGGCAGGATGGATCCATGACACCAGCACCACCAGCCTGAGCCGCTGATACAAGGCAGGATGGATCCATGACACCACCAGCCTGAGCCGCTGATACAAGGCAGGATGGATCCATGACACCACCAGCCTGAGCCGCTGATACAAGGCAGGATGGATCCATGACACCCCCACCACCAGCCTGACCCGCTGATACAAGGCAGGATGGATCCATGACACCCCCACCACCAGCCTGACCCGCTGATACAAGGCAGGATGGATCCATGACACCACCACCACCAGCCTGACCCGCTGATACAAGGCAGGATGGATCCATGACACCACCACCACCAGCCTGAGCCGCTGATACAAGGCAGGATGGATCCATGACACCACCACCACCAGCCTGACCCGCTGATACAAGGCAGGATGGATCCATGACACCACCACCACCAGCCTGACCCGCTGATACAAGGCAGGATGGATCCATGACACCACCAGCACCAGCCTGACCCGCTGATACAAGGCAGGATGGATCCATGACACCACCACCACCAGCCTGAGCCGCTGATACAAGGCAGGATGGATCCATGACACCAGCACCACCAGCCTGAGCCGCTGATACAAGGCAGGATGGATCCATGACACCACGAGCACCAGCCTGAACCGCTGATACAAGGCAGGATGGATCCATGACACCAGCACCACCAGCCTGAGCCCCTGATACAAGGCAGGATGGATCCATGACACCACCACCACCAGCCTGAGCCGCTGATACAAGGCAGGATGGATCCATGACACCACCAGCCTGAGCCGCTGATACAAGGCAGGATGGATCCATGACACCCCCACCACCAGCCTGACCCGCTGATACAAGGCAGGATGGATCCATGACACCCCCACCACCAGCCTGACCCGCTGATACAAGGCAGGATGGATCCATGACACCACCACCACCAGCCTGACCCGCTGATACAAGGCAGGATGGATCCATGACACCACCACCACCAGCCTGAGCCGCTGATACAAGGCAGGATGGATCCATGACACCACCACCACCAGCCTGAGCCGCTGATACAAGGCAGGATGGATCCATGACACCACGAGCACCAGCCTGAACCGCTGATACAAGGCAGGATGGATCCATGACACCAGCACCACCAGCCTGAGCCGCTGATACAAGGCAGGATGGATCCATGACACCCCCACCACCAGCCTGACCCGCTGATACAAGGCAGGATGGATCCATGACACCCCCACCACCAGCCTGACCCGCTGATACAAGGCAGGATGGATCCATGACACCACCACCACCAGCCTGACCCGCTGATACAAGGCAGGATGGATCCATGACACCACCACCACCAGCCTGAGCCGCTGATACAAGGCAGGATGGATCCATGACACCACCACCACCAGCCTGAGCCGCTGATACAAGGCAGGATGGATCCATGACACCAGCACCACCAGCCTGAGCCGCTGATACAAGGCAGGATGGATCCATGACACCACCACCACCAGCCTGACCCGCTGATACAAGGCAGGATGGATCCATGACACCAGCACCACCAGCCTGAGCCGCTGATACAAGGCAGGATGGATCCATGACACCACCACCACCAGCCTGACCCGCTGATACAAGGCAGGATGGATCCATGACACCACCACCACCAGCCTGAGCCGCTGATACAAGGCAGGATGGATCCATGACACCACCACCACCAGCCTGACCCGCTGATACAAGGCAGGATGGATCCATGACACCACCACCACCAGCCTGACCCGCTGATACAAGGCAGGATGGATCCATGACACCACCACCACCAGCCTGACCCGCTGATACAAGGCAGGATGGATCCATGACACCCCCACCACCAGCCTGACCCGCTGCTACAAGGCAGGATGGATCCATGACACCACCACCACCAGCCTGACCCGCTGATACAAGGCAGGATGGATCCATGACACCAGCACCACCAGCCTGAGCCGCTGATACAAGGCAGGATGGATCCATGACACCCCCACCACCAGCCTGACCCGCTGATACAAGGCAGGATGGATCCATGACACCACCACCACCAGCCTGACCCGCTGATACAAGGCAGGATGGATCCATGACACCAGCACCACCAGCCTGACCCGCTGATACAAGGCAGGATGGATCCATGACACCAGCACCACCAGCCTGAGCCGCTGATACAAGGCAGGATGGATCCATGACACCACCAGCACCAGCCTGACCCGCTGATACAAGGCAGGATGGATCCATGACACCACCACCACCAGCCTGAGCCGCTGATACAAGGCAGGATGGATCCATGACACCACCACCACCAGCCTGACCCGCTGATACAAGGCAGGAGGGATCCATGACACCACCACCACCAGCCTGACCCGCTGATACAAGGCAGGATGGATCCATGACACCACCAGCACCAGCCTGACCCGCTGATACAAGGCAGGATGGATCCATGACACCACCACCGCCAGCCTGAGCCGCTGATACAAGGCAGGATGGATCCATGACACCACCACCAGCCTGACCCGCTGATACAAGGCAGGATGGATCCATGACACCAGCACCACCAGCCTGACCCGCTGATACAAGGCAGGATGGATCCATGACACCACCAGCACCAGCCTGACCCGCTGATACAAGGCAGGATGGATCCATGACACCACCACCACCAGCCTGACCCGCTGATACAAGGCAGGATGGATCCATGACACCACCATCACCAGCCTGACCCGCTGATACAAGGCAGGATGGATCCATGACACCACCACCACCAGCCTGACCCGCTGATACAAGGCAGGATGGATCCATGACACCACCACCACCAGCCTGAGCCGCTGATACAAGGCAGGATGGATCCATGACACCACCACCACCAGCCTGACCCGCTGATACAAGGCAGGATGGATCCATGACACCAGCACCACCAGCCTGACCCGCTGATACAAGAAAGGATGGATCCATGACACCACCAGCACCAGCCTGACCCGCTGATACAAGGCAGGATGGATCCATGACACCACCACCACCAGCCTGACCCGCTGATACAAGGCAGGATGGATCCATGACACCACCACCACCAGCCTGACCCGCTGATACAAGGCAGGATGGATCCATGACACCACCACCACCAGCCTGAGCCGCTGATACAAGGCAGGATGGATCCATGACGCCACCACCACCAGCCTGACCCGCTGATACAAGGCAGGATGGATCCATGACACCACCAGCATCAGCCTGACCCGCTGATACAAGGCAGGATGGATCCATGACACCACCAGCCTGAGCCGCTGATACAAGGCAGGATGGATCCATGACACCAGCACCACCAGCCTGACCCGCTGATACAAGGCAGGATGGATCCATGACACCACCACCACCAGCCTGAGCCGCTGATACAAGGCAGGATGGATCCATGACACCACCACCACCAGCCTGACCCGCTGATACAAGGCAGGATGGATCCATGACACCAGCACCACCAGCCTGACCCGCTGATACAAGGCAGGATGGATCCATGACACCACCACCACCAGCCTGAGCTGCTGATACAAGGCAGGATGGATCCATGACACCAGCACCACCAGCCTGACCCGCTGATACAAGGCAGGATGGATCCATGACACCACCACCACCAGCCTGACCCGCTGATACAAGGCAGGATGGATCCATGACACCACCACCACCAGCCTGACCCGCTGATACAAGGCAGGATGGATCCATGACACCACCACCACCAGCCTGAGCCGCTGATACAAGGCAGGATGGATCCATGACACCACCACCACCAGCCTGACCCGCTGATACAAGGCAGGATGGATCCATGACACCACCACCACCAGCCTGACCCGCTGATACAAGGCAGGATGGATCCATGACACCACCACCACCAGCCTGACCCGCTGATACAAGGCAGGATGGATCCATGACACCACTACCACCAGCCTGAGCCGCTGATACAAGGCAGGATGGATCCATGACACCACCACCACCAGCCTGAGCCGCTGATACAAGGCAGGATGGATCCATGACCCCACCACCACCAGCCTGAGCCGCTGATACAAGGCAGGATGGATCCATGACACCACCACCACCAGCCTGAGCCGCTGATACAAGGCAGGATAGATCCATGACAACAACAACCACCAGCCTGACCCGCTGATACAAGGCAGGATGGATCCATGACACCAGCACCACCAGCCTGACCCGCTGATACAAGGCAGGATGGATCCATGACACCACCACCACCAGCCTGACCCGCTGATACAAGGCAGGATGGATCCATGACACCACCAGCCTGACCCGCTGATACAAGGCAGGATGGATCCATGACACCAGCACCACCAGCCTGAGCCGCTGATACAAGGCAGGATGGATCCATGACACCACCACCACCAGCCTGAGCCGCTGATACAAGGCAGGATGGATCCATGACACCACCAGCACCAGCCTGACCCGCTGATACAAGGCAGGATGGATCCATGACACCACCAGCACCAGCCTGACCCGCTGATACAAGGCAGGATGGATCCATGACACCACCACCACCAGCCTGAGCCGCTGATACAAGGCAGGATGGATCCATGACACCACCACCACCAGCCTGACCCGCTGATACAAGGCAGGATGGATCCATGACACCAGCACCACCAGCCTGACCCGCTGATACAAGGCAGGATGGATCCATGACACCAGCACCACCAGCCTGACCCGCTGATACAAGGCAGGATGGATCCATGACACCAGCACCACCAGCCTGAGCCGCTGATACAAGGCAGGATGGATCCATGACACCAGCACCACCAGCCTGAGCCGCTGATACAAGGCAGGATGGATCCATGACACCACCACCACCAGCCTGAGCCGCTGATACAAGGCAGGATGGATCCATGACACCACCACCACCAGCCTGACCCGCTGATACAAGGCAGGATGGATCCATGACACCACCACCACCAGCCTGACCGCTGATACAAGGCAGGATGGATCCATGACACCACCACCACCAGCCTGAGCCGCTGATACAAGGCAGGATGGATCCATGACACCACCACCACCAGCCTGAGCCGCTGATACAAGGCAGGATGGATCCATGACACCAGCACCACCAGCCTGACCCGCTGATACAAGGCAGGATGGATCCATGACACCAGCACCACCAGCCTGACCCGCTGATACAAGGCAGGATGGATCCATGACACCACCAGCACCAGCCTGACCCGCTGATACAAGGCAGGATGGATCCATGACACCACCAGCACCAGCCTGACCCGCTGATACAAGGCAGGATGGATCCATGACACCACCACCACCAGCCTGAGCCGCTGATACAAGGCAGGATGGATCCATGACACCACCACCACCAGCCTGAACCGCTGATACAAGGCAGGATGGATCCATGACACCACCACCACCAGCCTGAGCCGCTGATACAAGGCAGGATGGATCCATGACACCACCAGCACCAGCCTGACCCGCTGATACAAGGCAGGATGGATCCATGACACCACCACCACCAGCCTGACCCGCTGATACAAGGCAGGATGGATCCATGACACCACCACCACCAGCCTGACCCGCTGATACAAGGCAGGATGGATCCATGACACCACCACCACCAGCCTGACCCGCTGATACAAGGCAGGATGGATCCATGACACCACCACCACCAGCCTGACCCGCTGATACAAGGCAGGATGGATCCATGACACCACCAGCACCAGCCTGACCCGCTGATACAAGGCAGGATGGATCCATGACACCACCAGCACCAGCCTGACCCGCTGATACAAGGCAGGATGGATCCATGACACCACCACCACCAGCCTGAGCCGCTGATACAAGGCAGGATGGATCCATGACACCTCCACCACCAGCCTGACCTGCTGATACAAGGCAGGATGGATCCATGACACCACCACCACCAGCCTGACCTGCTGATACAAGGCAGGATGGATCCATGACACCACCAGCACCAGCCTGAGCCGCTGATACAAGGCAGGATGGATCCATGACACCACCACCACCAGCCTGACCCGCTGATACAAGGCAGGATGGATCCATGACACCTCCACCACCAGCCTGACCCGCTGATACAAGGCAGGATGGATCCATGACACCACCAGCACCAGCCTGACCCGCTGATACAAGGCAGGATGGATCCATGACACCACCACCACCAGCCTGAGCCGCTGATACAAGGCAGGATGGATCCATGACACCACCACCAGCCTGAGTCACTGATACAAGGCAGGATGGATCCATGACACCAGCACCACCAGCCTGAGCCGCTGATACAAGGCAGGATGGATCCATGACACCACCACCACCAGCCTGACCCGCTGATACAAGGCAGGATGGATCCATGCTTTCATGTTGTTGACGCCAAATTCTGACCCTACCATCCGAATGTCGCAGCAGAAATCGAGACTCATCAGACCAGGCAACGTTTTTCCAATCTTCTACTGTCCAATTTCGATGAGCTTGTGCAAATTGTAGCCTCAGTTTCCTGTTCTTAGCTGAAAGGAGTGGCACCCGGTGTGGTCTTCTGCTGCTGTAGCCCATCTGCCTCAGAGTTGGACGTACTGTGCGTTCAGAGATGCTCTTCTGCCTACCTTGGTTGTAACGGGTGGTGATTTGAGTCACTGTTGCCTTTCTATCAGCTCGAACCAGTCTGCCCATTCTCCTCTGACCTCTGGCATCAACAAGGCATTTCCGCCCACAGAACTGCCGCTCACTGGATGTTTTTTCTTTTTCGGACCATTCTCTGTAAACCCCAGAGATGGTTGTGCGTGAAAATCCCAGTAGATCAGCAGTTTCTGAAATACTCAGACCAGCCCTTCTGGCACCAACAACCATGCCACGTTCAAAGGCCACAAATCACCTTTCTTCCCCATACTGATGCTCGGGAGAACTGCAGGAGATTGTCTGGACCATGTCTACATGCCTAAATGCACTGCCGCCATGTGATTGGCTGATTAGAAATTAAGTGTTAACGAGCAGTTGGACAGGTGTAACTAATAAAGTGGCCGGTGAGTGTATATATTAGTGTGTATACGGCCCCGGACACAGGATCTATACGGCGCTGCAGCAGATATTACACGGCAGGAGCGCTGGACGGGTCTTTATATAGTGACATCTTACCCAGAGAGAGGAGACCGGGGCTTCTCCGACCTCGCGGCTCTAGACACGCGCTCCTCGTCTTCCTTCACAAAGACGCATTCTGCTTTACAAAATGGCACCAAAATCAGAAATAACTGCACCGATCCTAAAAAACAGAGAACAGGAGACGATTATCCCAGGACATCAGTATTTACCATCCAAGAGGATCCATAAGACTCGCGGTAACCCCGATACACCAGCCGGGCAGTGCTGTCACATAATACACCAGCCGGGGAGCAGCACTGTCACATAATACACCAGCCGGGGAGCAGCACTGTCACATAATACACCAGCCGGGGAGCAGCGCTGTCACATAATACACCAGCCGGGGAGCAGCGCTGTCACATAATACACCAGCCGGGGAGCAGTACTGTCACATAATACACCAGCCGGGGAGCAGCACTGTCACATAATACACCAGCCGGGGAGCAGCGCTGTCACATAATACACCAGCCGGGGAGCAGCGCTGTCACATAATACACCAGCCGGGGAGCAGCGCTGTCACATAATACACCAGCCGGGGAGCAGCGCTGTCACATAATACACCAGCCGGGGAGCAGTGCTGTCACATAATACACCAGCCGGGGAGCAGTGCTGTCACATAATACACCAGCCGGGGAGCAGCGCTGTCACATAATACACCAGCCGGGGAGCAGCGCTGTCACATAATACACCAGCCGGGGAGCAGCGCTGTCACATAATACACCAGCCGGGGAGCAGTACTGTCACATAATACACCAGCCGGGGAGCAGCGCTGTCACATAATACACCAGCCGGGGAGCAGTCACATAATACACCAGCCGGGGAGCAGCGCTGTCACATAATACACCAGCCGGGGAGCAGTCACATAATACACCAGCCGGGGAGCAGTGCTGTCACATAATACACCAGCCGGGGAGCAGCGCTGTCACATAATACACCAGCCGGGGAGCAGTACTGTCACATAATACACCAGCCGGGGAGCAGTGGTGTCACATAATACACCAGCCGGGGAGCAGGACTGTCACATAATACACCAGCCGGGGAGCAGTACTGTCACATAATACACCAGCCGGGGAACAGCACTGTCACATAATACACCAGCCGGGGAGCAGTACTGTCACATAATACACCAGCCGGGGAACAGCACTGTCACATAATACACCAGCCGGGGAGCAGCGCTGTCACATAATACACCAGCCGGGGAGCAGAGCTGTCACATAATACACCAGCCGGGGAGCAGTACTGTCACATAATACACCAGCCGGGGAGCAGTCACATAATACACCAGCCGGGGAGCAGCGCTGTCACATAATACACCAGCCGGGGAGCAGTACTGTCACATAATACACCAGCCGGGGAACAGCACTGTCACATAATACACCAGCCGGGGAGCAGCGCTGTCACATAATACACCAGCCGGGGAGCAGTACGGTCACATAATACACCAGCCGGGGAGCAGCACTGTCACATAATACACCAGCCGGGGAGCAGCACTGTCACATAATACACCAGCCGGGGAGCAGCGCTGTCACATAATACACCAGCCGGGGAGCAGCGCTGTCACATAATACACCAGCCGGGGAGCAGCGCTGTCACATAATACACCAGCCGGGGAGCAGTCACATAATACACCAGCCGGGGAGCAGTCACATAATACACCAGCCGGGGAGCAGCACTGTCACATAATACACCAGCCGGGGAGCAGAGCTGTCACATAATACACCAGCCGGGGAGCAGTACTGTCACATAATACACCAGCCGGGGAGCAGTGCTGTCACATAATACACCAGCCGGGGAGCAGCACTGTCACATAATACACCAGCCGGGGAGCAGCACTGTCACATAATACACCAGCCGGGGAGCAGCGCTGTCACATAATACACCAGCCGGGGAGCAGCACTGTCACATAATACACCAGCCGGGGAGCAGCACTGTCACATAATACACCAGCCGGGGAGCAGCACTGTCACATAATACACCAGCCGGGGAGCAGCACTGTCACATAATACACCAGCCGGGGAGCAGCGCTGTCACATAATACACCAGCCGGGGAGCAGCGCTGTCACATAATACACCAGCCGGGGAGCAGCACTGTCACATAATACACCAGCCGGGGAGCAGCGCTGTCACATAATACACCAGCCGGGGAGCAGCGCTGTCACATAATACACCAGCCGGGGAGCAGCGCTGTCACATAATACACCAGCCGGGGAGCAGCGCTGTCACATAATACACCAGCCGGGGAGCAGCGCTGTCACATAATACACCAGCCGGGGAGCAGCGCTGTCACATAATACACCAGCCGGGGAGCAGCGCTGTCACATAATACACCAGCCGGGGAACAGCACTGTCACATAATACACCAGCCGGGGAGCAGCGCTGTCACATAATACACCAGCCGGGGAGCAGCGCTGTCACATAATACACCAGCCGGGGAGCAGCGCTGTCACATAATACACCAGCCGGGGAGCAGCGCTGTCACATAATACACCAGCCGGGGAGCAGCGCTGTCACATAATACACCAGCCGGGGAGCAGCACTGTCACATAATACACCAGCCGGGGAGCAGTACTGTCACATAATACACCAGCCGGGGAGCAGCGCTGTCACATAATACACCAGCCGGGGAGAAGCGCTGTCACATAATACACCAGCCGGGGAGCAGTACTGTCACATAATACACCAGCCGGGGAGCAGTACTGTCACATAATACACCAGCCGGGGAGCAGTGCTGTCACATAATACACCAGCCGGGGAGAAGCGCTGTCACATAATACACCAGCCGGGGAGCAGCGCTGTCACATAATACACCAGCCGGGGAGCAGTACTGTCACATAATACACCAGCCGGGGAGCAGCGCTGTCACATAATACACCAGCCGGGGAGCAGCGCTGTCACATAATACACCAGCCGGGGAGCAGCGCTGTCACATAATACACCAGCCGGGGAGCAGAGCTGTCACATAATACACCAGCCGGGGAGCAGTCACATAATACACCAGCCGGGGAGCATACACCAGCCGGGGAGCAGCGCTGTCACATAATACACCAGCCGGGGAGCAGCGCTGTCACATAATACACCAGCCGGGGAGCAGTCACATAATACACCAGCCGGGGAGCAGTCACATAATACACCAGCCGGGGAGCAGCGCTGTCACATAATACACCAGCCGGGGAGCAGCGCTGTCACATAATACACCAGCCGGGAGCAGCACTGTCACATAATACACCAGCCGGGGAGCAGTGCTGTCACATAATACACCAGCCGGGGAGCAGCGCAGTCACATAATACACCAGCCGGGGAGCAGCGCTGTCACATAATACACCAGCCGGGGAGCAGCGCTGTCACATAATACACCAGCCGGGGAGCAGCGCTGTCACATAATACACCAGCCGGGGAGCAGCGCTGTCACATAATACACCAGCCGGGGAGCAGCGCTGTCACATAATACACCAGCCGGGGAGCAGCACTGTCACATAATACACCAGCCGGGGAGCAGCGCTGTCACATAATACACCAGCCGGGGAGCAGCGCTGTCACATAATACACCAGCCGGGGAGCAGCGCTGTCACATAATACACCAGCCGGGGAGCAGCGCTGTCACATAATACACCAGCCGGGGAGCAGCACTGTCACATAATACACCAGCCGGGGAGCAGTGCTGTCACATAATACACCAGCCGGGGAGCAGCGCTGTCACATAATACACCAGCCGGGGAGCAGCACTGTCACATAATACACCAGCCGGGGAGCAGCGCTGTCACATAATACACCAGCCGGGGAGCAGCGCTGTCACATAATACACCAGCCGGGGAGCAGCACTGTCACATAATACACCAGCCGGGGAACAGCGCTGTCACATAATACACCAGCCGGGGAGCAGCGCTGTCACATAATACACCAGCCGGGGAGCAGCGCTGTCACATAATACACCAGCCGGGGAGCAGCGCTGTCACATAATACACCAGCCGGGGAGAAGCGCTGTCACATAATACACCAGCCGGGGAGCAGCGCTGTCACATAATACACCAGCCGGGGAGCAGCGCTGTCACATAATACACCAGCCGGGGAGCAGCGCTGTCACATAATACACCAGCCGGGGAGCAGTGCTGTCACATAATACACCAGCCGGGGAGCAGTGCTGTCACATAATACACCAGCCGGGGAGCAGGACTGTCACATAATACACCAGCCGGGGAGCAGCACTGTCACATAATACACCAGCCGGGGAGCTGTCACATAATACACCAGCCGGGGAGCAGTGCTGTCACATAATACACCAGCCGGGGAGCAGCACTGTCACATAATACACCAGCCGGGGAGCAGCGCTGTCACATAATACACCAGCCGGGGAGCAGCGCTGTCACATAATACACCAGCCGGGGAGCAGTGCTGTCACATAATACACCAGCCGGGGAGCAGCGCTGTCACATAATACACCAGCCGGGGAGCAGCGCTGTCACATAATACACCAGCCGGGGAGCAGCACTATCACATAATATACCAGCCGGGGAGCAGCGCTGTCACATAATACACCAGCCGGGGAGCAGTCACATAATACACCAGCCGGGGAGCAGCACTGTCACATAATACACCAGCCGGGGAGCAGTACTGTCACATAATACACCAGCCGGGGAGCAGCGCTGTCACATAATACACCAGCCGGGGAGCAGCGCTGTCACATAATACACCAGCCGGGGAGCAGTGCTGTCACATAATACACCAGCCGGGGAACAGCACTGTCACATATTACACCAGCCGGGGAGCAGCGCTGTCACATAATACACCAGCCGGGGAGCAGCGCTGTCACATAATACACCAGCCGGGGAGCAGTGCTGTCACATAATACACCAGCCGGGGAGCAGCGCTGTCACATAATACACCAGCCGGGGAGCAGTACTGTCACATAATACACCAGCCGGGGAGCAGTCACATAATACACCAGCCGGGGAGCAGTACGGTCACATAATACACCAGCCGGGGAGCAGCGCTGTCACATAATACACCAGCCGGGGAGCAGTGCTGTCACATAATACACCAGCCGGGGAGCAGCGCTGTCACATAATACACCAGCCGGGGAGCAGCACTGTCACATAATACACCAGCCGGGGAGCAGTGCTGTCACATAATACACCAGCCGGGGAGCAGCACTGTCACATAATACACCAGCCGGGGAGCAGCACTGTCACATAATACACCAGCCGGGGAGCAGTGCTGTCACATAATACACCAGCCGGGGAGCAGCACTGTCACATAATACACCAGCCGGGGAACAGCACTGTCACATAATACACCAGCCGGGGAGCAGCGCTGTCACATAATACACCAGCCGGGGAGCAGTCACATAATACACCAGCCGGGGAGCAGCGCTGTCACATAATACACCAGCCGGGGAGCAGTCACATAATACACCAGCCGGGGAGCAGCGCTGTCACATAATACACCAGCCGGGGAGCAGCGCTGTCACATAATACACCAGCCGGGGAGCAGTGCTGTCACATAATACACCAGCCGGGGAACAGCACTGTCACATAATACACCAGCCGGGGAGCAGCGCTGTCACATAATACACCAGCCGGGGAGCAGTCACATAATACACCAGCCGGGGAGCAGCGCTGTCACATAATACACCAGCCGGGGAGCAGCGCTGTCACATAATACACCAGCCGGGGAGCAGCGCTGTCACATAATACACCAGCCGGGGAGCAGCGCTGTCACATAATACACCAGCCGGGGAGCAGCGCTGTCACATAATACACCAGCCGGGGAGCAGTGCTGTCACATAATACACCAGCCGGGGAACAGCACTGTCACATAATACACCAGCCGGGGAGCAGCGCTGTCACATAATACACCAGCCGGGGAGCAGTCACATAATACACCAGCCGGGGAGCAGCGCTGTCACATAATACACCAGCCGGGGAGCAGTACGGTCACATAATACACCAGCCGGGGAGCAGTACTGTCACATAATACACCAGCCGGGGAGCAGTGCTGTCACATAATACACCAGCCGGGGAGCAGCGCTGTCACATAATACACCAGCCGGGGAGCAGCACTGTCACATAATACACCAGCCGGGGAGCAGTGCTGTCACATAATACACCAGCCGGGGAGCAGCACTGTCACATAATACACCAGCCGGGGAGCAGCACTGTCACATAATACACCAGCCGGGGAGCAGGACTGTCACATAATACACCAGCCGGGGAGCAGTGCTGTCACATAATACACCAGCCGGGGAGCAGGACTGTCACATAATACACCAGCCGGGGAGCAGTGCTGTCACATAATACACCAGCCGGGGAGCAGTCACATAATACACCAGCCGGGGAGCAGTCACATAATACACCAGCCGGGGAGCAGTACTGTCACATAATACACCAGCCGGGGAGCAGTACTGTCACATAATACACCAGCCGGGGAGCAGTACTGTCACATAATACACCAGCCGGGGAGCAGTACTGTCACATAATACACCAGCCGGGGAGCAGTGCTGTCACATAATACACCAGCCGGGGAGCAGCACTGTCACATAATACACCAGCCGGGGAGCAGCGCTGTCACATAATACACCAGCCGGGGAGCAGTACGGTCACATAATACACCAGCCGGGGAGCAGCGCTGTCACATAATACACCAGCCGGGGAGCAGTGCTGTCACATAATACACCAGCCGGGGAGCAGCGCTGTCACATAATACACCAGCCGGGGAGCAGCGCTGTCACATAATACACCAGCCGGGGAGCAGCGCTGTCACATAATACACCAGCCGGGGAGCAGCGCTGTCACATAATACACCAGCCGGGGAGCAGCGCTGTCACATAATACACCAGCCGGGGAGCAGCGCTGTCACATAATACACCAGCCGGGGAGCAGTGCTGTCACATAATACACCAGCCGGGGAGCAGCGCTGTCACATAATACACCAGCCGGGGAGCAGTCACATAATACACCAGCCGGGGAGCAGTCACATAATACACCAGCCGGGGAGCAGCGCTGTCACATAATACACCAGCCGGGGAGCAGCGCTGTCACATAATACACCAGCCGGGGAGCAGCGCTGTCACATAATACACCAGCCGGGGAGCAGCGCTGTCACATAATACACCAGCCGGGGAGCAGCGCTGTCACATAATACACCAGCCGGGGAGCAGCGCTGTCACATAATACACCAGCCGGGGAGCAGCGCTGTCACATAATACACCAGCCGGGGAGCAGTCACATAATACACCAGCCGGGGAGCAGTCACATAATACACCAGCCGGGGAGCAGCGCTGTCACATAATACACCAGCCGGGGAGCAGCGCTGTCACATAATACACCAGCCGGGGAGCAGCGCTGTCACATAATACACCAGCCGGGGAGCAGCGCTGTCACATAATACACCAGCCGGGGAGCAGCGCTGTCACATAATACACCAGCCGGGGAGCAGCGCTGTCACATAATACACCAGCCGGGGAGCAGCGCTGTCACATAATACACCAGCCGGGGAGCAGCACTGTCACATAATACACCAGCCGGGGAGCAGCACGGTCACATAATACACCAGCCGGGGAGCAGGACTGTCACATAATACACCAGCCGGGGAGCAGCACTGTCACATAATACACCAGCCGGGGAGCAGTGCTGTCACATAATACACCAGCCGGGGAGCAGTACTGTCACATAATACACCAGCCGGGGAGCAGCGCTGTCACATAATACACCAGCCGGGGAGCAGCACTGTCACATAATACACCAGCCGGGGAGCAGTCACATAATACACCAGCCGGGGAGCAGCGCTGTCACATAATACACCAGCCGGGGAGCAGCGCTGTCACATAATACACCAGCCGGGGAGCAGGACTGTCACATAATACACCAGCCGGGGAGCAGCACTGTCACATAATACACCAGCCGGGGAGCAGTACTGTCACATAATACACCAGCCGGGGAGCAGCGCTGTCACATAATACACCAGCCGGGGAGCAGCGCTGTCACATAATACACCAGCCGGGGAGCAGCGCTGTCACATAATACACCAGCCGGGGAGCAGCGCTGTCACATAATACACCAGCCGGGAGCAGTCACATAATACACCAGCCGGGGAGCAGCGCTGTCACATAATACACCAGCCGGGGAGCAGTACTGTCACATAATACACCAGCCGGGGAGCAGTACTGTCACATAATACACCAGCCGGGGAGCAGCACTGTCACATAATACACCAGCCGGGGAGCAGCACTGTCACATAATACACCAGCCGGGGAGCAGCGCTGTCACATAATACACCAGCCGGGGAGCAGTACGGTCACATAATACACCAGCCGGGGAGCAGCACTGTCACATAATACACCAGCCGGGGAGCAGCGCTGTCACATAATACACCAGCCGGGGAGCAGTCACATAATACACCAGCCGGGGAGCAGCGCTGTCACATAATACACCAGCCGGGGAGCAGCGCTGTCACATAATACACCAGCCGGGGAGCAGTAACATAATACACCAGCCGGGGAGCAGCACTGTCACATAATACACCAGCCGGGGAGCAGCGCTGTCACATAATACACCAGCCGGGGAGCAGCACTGTCACATAATACACCAGCCGGGGAGCAGCGCTGTCACATAATACACCAGCCGGGGAGCAGCGCTGTCACATAATACACCAGCCGGGGAGCAGCGCTGTCACATAATACACCAGCCGGGGAGCAGCGCTGTCACATAATACACCAGCCGGGGAGCAGCGCTGTCACATAATACACCAGCCGGGGAGCAGCGCTGTCACATAATACACCAGCCGGGGAGCAGCGCTGTCACATAATACACCAGCCGGGGAGCAGCGCTGTCACATAATACACCAGCCGGGGAGCAGAGCTGTCACATAATACACCAGCCGGGGAGCAGTCACATAATATACCAGCCGGGGAGCAGTCACATAATACACCAGCCGGGGAGCAGCACTGTCACATAATACACCAGCCGGGGAGCAGCACTGTCACATAATACACCAGCCGGGGAGCAGCGCTGTCACATAATACACCAGCCGGGGAGCAGTACTGTCACATAATACACCAGCCGGGGAGCAGTACTGTCACATAATACACCAGCCGGGGAGCAGCGCTGTCACATAATACACCAGCCGGGGAGCAGGACTGTCACATAATACACCAGCCGGGGAGCAGCACTGTCACATAATACACCAGCCGGGGAGCAGTCACATAATACACCAGCCGGGGAGCAGTACTGTCACATAATACACCAGCCGGGGAGCAGCACTGTCACATAATACACCAGCCGGGGAGCAGCACTGTCACATAATACACCAGCCGGGGAGCAGCGCTGTCACATAATACACCAGCCGGGGAGCAGTACGGTCACATAATACACCAGCCGGGGAGCAGTGCAGTCACATAATACACCAGCCGGGGAGCAGTGCTGTCACATAATACACCAGCCGGGGAGCAGCGCTGTCACATAATACACCAGCCGGGGAGCAGCGCTGTCACATAATACACCAGCCGGGGAGCAGCACTGTCACATAATACACCAGCCGGGGAGCAGGACTGTCACATAATACACCAGCCGGGGAGCAGTCACATAATACACCAGCCGGGGAGCAGCGCTGTCACATAATACACCAGCCGGGGAGCAGCACTGTCACATAATACACCAGCCGGGGAGCAGCGCTGTCACATAATATACCAGCCGGGGAGCAGCACTGTCACATAATACACCAGCCGGGGAGCAGCGCTGTCACATAATACACCAGCCGGGGAGCAGCGCTGTCACATAATACACCAGCCGGGGAGCAGCGCTGTCACATAATACACCAGCCGGGGAGCAGCGCTGTCACATAATACACCAGCCGGGGAGCAGCGCTGTCACATAATACACCAGCCGGGGAGCAGCGCTGTCACATAATACACCAGCCGGGGAGCAGAGCTGTCACATAATACACCAGCCGGGGAGCAGAGCTGTCACATAATACACCAGCCGGGGAGCAGTACTGTCACATAATACACCAGCCGGGGAGCAGCACTGTCACATAATACACCAGCCGGGGAGCAGTACTGTCACATAATACACCAGCCGGGGAGCAGCGCTGTCACATAATACACCAGCCGGGGAGCAGCGCTGTCACATAATACACCAGCCGGGGAGCAGCGCTGTCACATAATACACCAGCCGGGGAGCAGCGCTGTCACATAATACACCAGCCGGGGAGCAGCACTGTCACATAATACACCAGCCGGGGAGCAGCGCTGTCACATAATACACCAGCCGGGGAGCAGCGCTGTCACATAATACACCAGCCGGGGAGCAGCGCTGTCACATAATACACCAGCCGGGGAGCAGCGCTGTCACATAATACACCAGCCGGGGAGCAGCGCTGTCACATAATACACCAGCCGGGGAGCAGCGCTGTCACATAATACACCAGCCGGGGAGCAGGACTGTCACATAATACACCAGCCGGGGAGCAGCGCTGTCACATAATACACCAGCCGGGGAGCAGCGCTGTCACATAATACACCAGCCGGGGAGCAGCGCTGTCACATAATACACCAGCCGGGGAGCAGCGCTGTCACATAATACACCAGCCGGGGAGCAGCACTGTCACATAATACACCAGCCGGGGAGCAGCACTGTCACATAATACACCAGCCGGGGAGCAGCGCTGTCACATAATACACCAGCCGGGGAGCAGCGCTGTCACATAATACACCAGCCGGGGAGCAGCGCTGTCACATAATACACCAGCCGGGGAGCAGCGCTGTCACATAATACACCAGCCGGGGAGCAGCACTGTCACATAATACACCAGCCGGGGAGCAGGACTGTCACATAATACACCAGCCGGGGAGCAGGACTGTCACATAATACACCAGCCGGGGAGCAGAGCTGTCACATAATACACCAGCCGGGGAGCAGCGCTGTCACATAATACACCAGCCGGGGAGCAGCGCTGTCACATAATACACCAGCCGGGGAGCAGCACTGTCACATAATACACCAGCCGGGGAGCAGCGCTGTCACATAATACACCAGCCGGGGAGCAGGACTGTCACATAATACACCAGCCGGGGAGCAGCGCTGTCACATAATACACCAGCCGGGGAGCAGCGCTGTCACATAATACACCAGCCGGGGAGCAGCGCTATCACATAATACACCAGCCGGGGAGCAGCGCTGTCACATAATACACCAGCCGGGGAGCAGCGCTGTCACATAATACACCAGCCGGGGAGCAGCGCTGTCACATAATACACCAGCCGGGGAGCAGCACTGTCACATAATACACCAGCCGGGGAGCAGCGCTGTCACATAATACACCAGCCGGGGAGCAGCACTGTCACATAATACACCAGCCGGGGAGCAGCACTGTCACATAATACACCAGCCGGGGAGCAGCGCTGTCACATAATACACCAGCCGGGGAGCAGCACTGTCACATAATACACCAGCCGGGGAGCAGCACTGTCACATAATACACCAGCCGGGGAGCAGCGCTGTCACATAATACACCAGCCGGGGAGCAGCGCTGTCACATAATACACCAGCCGGGGAGCAGCGCTGTCACATAATACACCAGCCGGGGAGCAGCGCTGTCACATAATACACCAGCCGGGGAGCAGAGCTGTCACATAATACACCAGCCGGGGAGCAGCGCTGTCACATAATACACCAGCCGGGGAGCAGCGCTGTCACATAATACACCAGCCGGGGAGCAGCGCTGTCACATAATACACCAGCCGGGGAGCAGCGCTGTCACATAATACACCAGCCGGGGAGCAGCGCTGTCACATAATACACCAGCCGGGGAGCAGCGCTGTCACATAATACACCAGCCGGGGAGCAGCGCTGTCACATAATACACCAGCCGGGGAGCAGCGCTGTCACATAATACACCAGCCGGGGAGCAGCGCTGTCACATAATACACCAGCCGGGGAGCAGTACTGTCACATAATACACCAGCCGGGGAGCAGTGCTGTCACATAATACACCAGCCGGGGAGCAGTGCAGTCACATAATACACCAGCCGGGGAGCAGCGCTGTCACATAATACACCAGCCGGGGAGGAGCGCTGTCACATAATACACCAGCCGGGGAGCAGCGCTGTCACATAATACACCAGCCGGGGAGCAGCGCTGTCACATAATACACCAGCCGGGGAGCAGCGCTGTCACATAATACACCAGCCGGGGAGCAGTACTGTCACATAATACACCAGCCGGGGAGCAGTCACATAATACACCAGCCGGGGAGCAGCGCTGTCACATAATACACCAGCCGGGGAGCAGTACTGTCACATAATACACCAGCCGGGGAGCAGTAATGTCACATAATACACCAGCCGGGGAGCAGCACTGTCACATAATACACCAGCCGGGGAGCAGTCACATAATACACCAGCCGGGGAGCAGCGCTGTCACATAATACACCAGCCGGGGAGCAGCGCTGTCACATAATACACCAGCCGGGGAGCAGCGCTGTCACATAATACACCAGCCGGGGAGCAGCGCTGTCACATAATACACCAGCCGGGGAGCAGCGCTGTCACATAATACACCAGCCGGGGAGCAGCGCTGTCACATAATACACCAGCCGGGGAGCAGCACTGTCACATAATACACCAGCCGGGGAGCAGCGCTGTCACATAATACACCAGCCGGGGAGCAGCGCTGTCACATAATACACCAGCCGGGGAGCAGCGCTGTCACATAATACACCAGCCGGGGAGCAGCGCTGTCACATAATACACCAGCCGGGGAGCAGTCACATAATACACCAGCCGGGGAGCAGTACTGTCACATAATACACCAGCCGGGGAGCAGCGCTGTCACATAATACACCAGCCGGGGAGCAGCGCTGTCACATAATACACCAGCCGGGGAGCAGTACTGTCACATAATACACCAGCCGGGGAGCAGCGCTGTCACATAATACACCAGCCGGGGAGCAGTACGGTCACATAATACACCAGCCGGGGAGCAGCGCTGTCACATAATACACCAGCCGGGGAGCAGTGCAGTCACATAATACACCAGCCGGGGAGCAGGACTGTCACATAATACACCAGCCGGGGAGCAGTCACATAATACACCAGCCGGGGAGCAGTGCAGTCACATAATACACCAGCCGGGGAGCAGCACTGTCACATAATACACCAGCCGGGGAGCAGTGCTGTCACATAATACACCAGCTGGGGAGCAGCGCTGTCACATAATACACCAGCCGGGGAGCAGCGCTGTCACATAATACACCAGCCGGGGAGCAGCGCTGTCACATAATACACCAGCCGGGGAGCAGCGCTGTCACATAATACACCAGCCGGGGAGCAGCGCTGTCACATAATACACCAGCCGGGGAGCAGTACTGTCACATAATACACCAGCCGGGGAGCAGTGCTGTCACATAATACACCAGCCGGGGAGCAGCACTGTCACATAATACACCAGCCGGGGAGCAGCGCTGTCACATAATACACCAGCCGGGGAGCAGCGCTGTCACATAATACACCAGCCGGGGAGCAGCGCTGTCACATAATACACCAGCCGGGGAGCAGCACTGTCACATAATACACCAGCCGGGGAACAGCACTGTCACATAATACACCAGCCGGGGAGCAGTAACATAATACACCAGCCGGGGAGCAGCGCTGTCACATAATACACCAGCCGGGGAGCAGTACTGTCACATAATACACCAGCCGGGGAGCAGTCACATAATACACCAGCCGGGGAGCAGTGCTGTCACATAATACACCAGCCGGGGAGCAGCGCTGTCACATAATACACCAGCCGGGGAGCAGCGCTGTCACATAATACACCAGCCGGGGAGCAGCTCTGTCACATAATACACCAGCCGGGGAGCAGCGCTGTCACATAATACACCAGCCGGGGAGCAGCGCTGTCACATAATACACCAGCCGGGGAGCAGCGCTGTCACATAATACACCAGCCGGGGAGCATACACCAGCCGGGGAGCAGTGCTGTCACATAATACACCAGCCGGGGAGCAGTGCTGTCACATAATACACCAGCCGGGGAGCAGCACTGTCACATAATACACCAGCTGGGGAGCAGCGCTGTCACATAATACACCAGCCGGGGAGCAGCACTGTCACATAATACACCAGCCGGGGAGCAGTGCTGTCACATAATACACCAGCCGGGGAGCAGCGCTGTCACATAATACACCAGCCGGGGAGCAGTGCTGTCACATAATACACCAGCCGGGGAGCAGCGCTGTCACATAATACACCAGCCGGGGAGCAGCACTGTCACATAATACACCAGCCGGGGAGCAGCACTGTCACATAATACACCAGCCGGGGAGCAGCGCTGTCACATAATACACCAGCCGGGGAGCAGCACTGTCACATAATACACCAGCCGGGGAGCAGGACTGTCACATAATACACCAGCCGGGGAGCAGGACTGTCACATAATACACCAGCCGGGGAGCAGCGCTGTCACATAATACACCAGCCAGGCAGTGCTGTCACATAATACACCAGCCGGGGAGCAGTACTGTCACATAATACACCAGCCGGGGAGCAGTACTGTCACATAATACACCAGCCGGGGAGCAGGACTGTCACATAATACACAAGCTGGGGAGCAGCGCTGTCACATAATACACCAGCCGGGGAGCAGCACTGTCACATAATACACCAGCCGGGGAGCAGCGCTGTCACATAATACACCAGCCGGGGAGCAGGACTGTCACATAATACACCAGCCGGGGAGCAGTGCTGTCACATAATACACCAGCTGGGGAGCAGCGCTGTCACATAATACACCAGCCGGGGAGCAGGACTGTCACATAATACACCAGCCGGGGAGCAGTGCAGTCACATAATACACCAGCCGGGGAGCAGGACTGTCACATAATACACCAGCCGGGGAGCAGCGCTGTCACATAATAAACCAGCCGGGGAGCAGTACTGTCACATAATACACCAGCCGGGGAGCAGTCACATAATACACCAGCCGGGGAGCAGTACTGTCACATAATACACCAGCCGGGGAGCAGTCACATAATACACCAGCCGGGGAGCAGTACTGTCACATAATACACCAGCCGGGGAGCGGCACTGTCACATAATACACCAGCCGGGGAGCAGTCACATAATACACCAGCCGGGGAGCAGCGCTGTCACATAATACACCAGCCGGGGAGCAGCGCTGTCACATAATACACCAGCCGGGGAGCAGCGCTGTCACATAATACACCAGCCGGGGAGCAGCGCTGTCACATAATACACCAGCCGGGGAGCAGTACTGTCACATAATACACCAGCCGGGGAGCAGCACTGTCACATAATACACCAGCCGGGGAGCAGCGCTGTCACATAATACACCAGCCGGGGAGCAGCGCTGTCACATAATACACCAGCCGGGGAGCAGGACTGTCACATAATACACCAGCCGGGGAGCAGTACTGTCACATAATACACCAGCCGGGGAGCAGGACTGTCACATAATACACCAGCCGGGGAGCAGTGCTGTCACATAATACACCAGCCGGGGAGCAGCACTGTCACATAATACACCAGCCGGGGAGCAGCGCTGTCACATAATACACCAGCCGGGGAGCAGCGCTGTCACATAATACACCAGCCGGGGAGCAGTACTGTCACATAATACACCAGCCGGGGAGCAGCGCTGTCACATAATACACCAGCCGGGGAGCAGCACTGTCACATAATACACCAGCCGGGGAGCAGCGCTGTCACATAATACACCAGCCGGGGAGCAGCGCTGTCACATAATACACCAGCCGGGGAGCAGCGCCGTCACATAATACACCAGCCGGGGAGCAGCGCTGTCACATAATACACCAGCCGGGGAGCAGCACTGTCACATAATACACCAGCCGGGGAGCAGCGCTGTCACATAATACACCAGCCGGGGAGCAGTGCTGTCACATAATACACCAGCCGGGGAGCAGCGCTGTCACATAATACACCAGCCGGGGAGCAGCACTGTCACATAATACACCAGCCGGGGAGCAGCGCTGTCACATAATACACCAGCCGGGGAGCAGTGCTGTCACATAATACACCAGCCGGGGAGCAGCGCTGTCACATAATACACCAGCCGGGGAGCAGTCACATAATACACCAGCCGGGGAGCAGCGCTGTCACATAATACACCAGCCGGGGAGCAGCGCTGTCACATAATACACCAGCCGGGGAGCAGCACTGTCACATAATACACCAGCCGGGGAGCAGCGCTGTCACATAATACACCAGCCGGGGAGCAGTGCTGTCACATAATACACCAGCCGGGGAGCAGTCACATAATACACCAGCCGGGGAGCAGCGCTGTCACATAATACACCAGCCGGGGAACAGCACTGTCACATAATACACCAGCCGGGGAGCAGCACTGTCACATAATACACCAGCCGGGGAACAGCACTGTCACATAATACACCAGCCGGGGAACAGCACTGTCACATAATACACCAGCCGGGGAGCAGTGCTGTCACATAATACACCAGCCGGGGAGCAGTGCTGTCACATAATACACCAGCCGGGGAGCAGTACGGTCACATAATACACCAGCCGGGGAGCAGCGCTGTCACACAATACACCAGCCGGGGAGCAGCGCTGTCACATAATACACCAGCCAGGGAGCAGCGCTGTCACATAATACACCAGCCGGGGAGCAGCACTGTCACATAATACACCAGCCGGGGAGCAGCGCTGTCACATAATACACCAGCCGGGGAGCAGCACTGTCACATAATACACCAGCCGGGGAGCAGCGCTGTCACATAATACACCAGCCGGGGAGCAGGACTGTCACATAATACACCAGCCGGGGAGCAGCGCTGTCACATAATACACCAGCCGGGGAGCAGCGCTGTCACATAATACACCAGCCGGGGAGCAGCGCTGTCACATAATACACCAGCCGGGGAGCAGCGCTGTCACATAATACACCAGCCGGGGAGCAGCACTGTCACATAATACACCAGCCGGGGAGCAGTGCTGTCACATAATACACCAGCCGGGGAGCAGCGCTGTCACATAATACACCAGCCGGGGAGCAGTCACATAATACACCAGCCGGGGAGCAGCGCTGTCACATAATACACCAGCCGGGGAGCAGCGCTGTCACATAATACACCAGCCGGGGAGCAGTCACATAATACACCAGCCGGGGAGCAGCACTGTCACATAATACACCAGCCGGGGAGCAGCGCTGTCACATAATACACCAGCCGGGGAGCAGTGCTGTCACATAATACACCAGCCGGGGAGCAGTGCTGTCACATAATACACCAGCCGGGGAGCAGTCACATAATACACCAGCCGGGGAGCAGGACTGTCACATAATACACCAGCCGGGGAGCAGCACTGTCACATAATACACCAGCCGGGGAGCAGCGCTGTCACATAATACACCAGCCGGGGAGCAGCGCTGTCACATAATACACCAGCCACGTACATGACCCGATACTGATCACTACACAGCGCACCACGTATATGACGATACTGACCACCATACAGCGCACCACGTATATGACCCGATACTGACCGCCATACAGCGCACCACGTACATGACCCGATACTGACCGCCATACAGCGCACCACGTACATGACCGATACTGACCACTATACAGCGCACCACGTACATGACCGATACTGACCACTATACAGCGCACCACGTACATGACCGATACTGACCACTATACAGCGCACCACGTACATGACCGATACTGACCACTATACAGCGCACCACGTACATGACAGATACTGACCACTATACAGCGCACCACGTACATGACCGATACTGACCACTATACAGCGCACCACGTACATGACCAGATACTGACCGTCATACAGCGCACCACGTACATGACCCGATACTGACCACCATACAGCGCACCACGTATATGACCCGATACTGACCACCATACAGCGCACCACGTATATAACCCGATACTGACCGCCATACAGCGCACCACATCTGTTATAAGATGCTATACTACCGCCATACAGCAGCCAGCACGCGCCTCTGCCCATGTTCAGCACCCGCAGGGAGGTAGCGGCACCGCTGTGACCCGTGACACGAATATTTGACATTTTGGTGTAAACTCGCCCCCTGACCCGATCACACACACTGCCCGTGCCCCTGCAGCACCCAGGAGAGCCCCGCCCCCTGTGACCCCACTTTCCCGGGTGCTGATCACCGGATACTCACATCCGCGCTGCCCCTTTAAATGTGCGCCACATGAGCGCGCACTATGACGCACTATGACGCACATGTGACGCAGCCGCGGGCCCGGGCCGTACTCACGCTGTGTCCCCGCACATCACACACACAATGCGGGTGAGAGCCGCTCCGTCCCTTCTCTGCCACACATAAAGACGACGTGCAGGAAGAGCGCCCTCACTGCTCCGCCACCGCCGCGGCGACTTCCGGGGACTGTAGTTCTGCGGCGCGAGCGACGCGTGAGGGGAGCGCGCCCGAGGACTACGACTCCCAGAGGCCCCTGCGGCGGGCGCTCGTGTCACGTGACGTGGAGGGACCAATAGGCGGGTGACCGCGGCGTCCTCCGCTCCCCGCTGTGCGCTGGAGTTCAGTCAGGTGGAAAGTTCTCTGTTGATCTTTGTGTTTGTGTCCATGAGGAGAGTCCGGAGAGAAGCGGCGCGGGAGCGGAGAACAAAGCACCGCACGTGGTGTCCTGCTACACAGAAAACGTACAGGAAACGCAGAGCAGTGTGAACAGTGCTGTATCCTGCTGCTTGTGTACATGGATAAAGGTGACCCGTCTGGTGTAACCGCTGTCCGTGAAGTTTCCTTGTGCACGTCAGGCCCTGGTCACACCTCGCGCTTGGATTAAATTTCGAAACGCAAACGACTAGGGAGAAACTTCACCCAAAACATCCGTGTCCTGAGAACTTCTCATCCGGTAGAATTATAATATATAAACATTGAGTTTCCGTTTTCAGTAAATCCAGTGTAAGGTCACCATCACGTGCTACAGCCGGCGCCCCTGCGTCTTCTTCATATAAACCCCTCCCACAACGCATCCACAGCGCGTCCAGGAGCATCCAAACTAGCAAAAATAACCAGGTTTCCCTCATTTATACTACAAATCCAGATGTTTTACTGCGACTAATAATATTTATCGTTTGCGACTTTTCATTCAGGCGCAAAAACCCCTAAGCCCGAAGGCGTCAACTGTGAAGCGACACTGAGATCTTGTGCAGAGCAGCTCATCCCCAGCAGCAGATAGAAGAGAAGTGAGTGGAGCTGCAGACAGGACAGAGAAGTGTCCCCCATGTAGCAGGACAGAAGAGAAGTGTGTGGTAGCTGCAGACAGGACAGAGAAGTCTCCCCATGTAGCAGGATAGTAGAGAAGTTTGTGGAGATGCAGACAGGACAGAGAAGTGTCCCCGTGTAGCAGAATAGAAGAGAAGTGAGTGGAGCTGCAGACAGGACAGAGAAGTGTCCCGTGTAGCAGGATAGAAGAGAAGTGAGTGGAGCTGCAGACAGGACAGAGAAGTGTCCTCGTGTAGCAGGATAGAAGAGAAGTGAGTGGAGCTGCAGACAGGACAGAGAAGTGTCCCGTGTAGCAGGATAGTAGAGAAGTGAGTGGGAGCTGCAGACAGGACAGAGAAGTGTCCCATGTAGCAGGATAGAAGAGAAGTGAGTGGGAGCTGCAGACAGGACAGAGAAGTGTCCCATGTAGCAGGATAGAAGAGAAGTGTGTAGGAGCTGCAGACAGGACAGAGAAGTGTCCCTGTGTAGCAGGATAGAAGAGAAGTGAGTGGAGCTGCAGACAGGACAGAGAAGTGTCCCATGTAGCAGGATAGTAGAGAAGTGAGTGGGAGCTGCAGACAGGACAGAGAAGTGTCCCCGTGTAGCAGGATAGTAGAGAAGTGAGTGGGAGCTGCAGACAGGACAGAGAAGTGTCCCCCATGTAGCAGGATAGAAGAGAAGTATGTGGGAGCTGCAGACAGGACAGAGAAGTGTCCCCCATGTAGCAGGATAGAAGAGAAGTGAGTGGGAGCTGCAGACAGTATAGAGAAGTGTCCCCGTGTAGCAGGATAGAAGAGAAGTGTGTGGGAGCTGCAGACAGGACAGAGAAGTCTCCCCCATGTAGCAGGATAGAAGAGAAGTGTGTGGGAGCTGCAGACAGGACAGAGAAGTGTCCCCCATGTAGCAGGATAGAAGAGAAGTGTGTAGGAGCTGCAGACAGGACAGAGAAGTCTCCCCCGTGTAGCAGGGTAGAAGAGAAGTGTGTAGGAGCTGCAGACAGGACAGAGAAGTGTCCCCCATGTAGCAGGATAGAAGAGAAGTGTGTGGGAGCTGCAGACAGGACAGAGAAGCCTCCCCCGTGTAGCAGGATAGAAGAGAAGTGTGTAGGAGCTGCAGACAGGACAGAGAAGTCTCCCCCATGTAGCAGGATAGAAGAGAAGTGTGTAGGAGCTGCAGACAGGACAGAGAAGTGTCCCCCATGTAGCAGGATAGAAGAGAAGTGTGTAGGAGCTGCAGACAGGACAGAGAAGTCTCCCCCGTGTAGCAGGATAGAAGAGAAGTGTGTAGGAGCTGCAGACAGGACAGAGAAGTCTCCCCCATGTAGCAGGATAGAAGAGAAGTGAGTAGGAGTTGCAGACAGGACAGAGAAGTGTCCTGTGTAGCAGGATGACCCCACTGGTGCCTGAGGAGGATACTGTGCAGAATTACAGGGGTGCAGCAGGAGATCAGGAACTCAACTTATCACAGATGGTCGTAACTTGTGATAATTCTGGCGCAACAACGAGACTCAGGCGCAGAACAGTGATACATGTGGCCCCGCTTTTAAATAAATTGCGTCTCTGCATGTACTTGCACCTGTGTCTTTGCCTCCTGTGAGAGCCTCGGCCTTTCCCTGTTCTCCCCACGCTGCCCTCTGCATAAATACACAACTTCCTGTTCCACTCTCCTTCCGTCTGTCTGTAATGGAGCCTCCAGTGTGTGTTATCTCTCAGCCTGTCTGTAATGGCAGGCTCCAGTGTGTGTTATCTCTCAGTCTGTCTGTAATGGAGCCTCCAGTGTGTGTTCTCTCTGTCTGTCTGTAATGGCAGCCTCCAGTGTGTGTTATCTCTCAGTCTGTCTGTAATGGCAGCCTCCAGTGTGTGTTATCTCTCAGTCTGTCTGTAATGGCAGCCTCCAGTGTGTGTTATCTCTCAGTCTGTCTGTAATGGCAGCCTCCAGTGTGTGTTATCTCTCAGTCTGTCTGTAATGGCAGCCTCCAGTGTGTGTTCTCTCTGTCTGTCTGTAATGGCAGCCTCCAGTGTGTGTTATCTCTGTCTGTCTGTAATGGCAGCCTCCAGTGTGTATTCTCTCTCAGTCTGTCTGTAATGGCAGCCTCCAGTGTGTGTTATCTCTATGTCTGTCTGTAATGGCAGCCTCCAGTGTGTGTTATCTCTATGTCTGTCTGTAATGGCAGCCTCCAGTGTGTATTCTCTCTCAGTCTGTCTGTAATGGCAGCCTCCAGTGTGTATTCTCTCTGTCTGTAATGGCAGCCTCCAGTGTGTGTTCTCTCTCGGTCTGTCTGTAATGGCAGCCTCCAGTGTGTGTTATCTCTATGTCTGTCTGTAATGGCAGCCTCCAGTGTGTGTTCTCTCTCAGTCTGTCTGTAATGGAGCTTCCAGTGTGTGTTATGTCTCAGTCTGTCTGTAATGGCAGCCTCCGGTGTGTGTTATCTCTCAGTCTGTAATGGCAGCCTCCAGTGTGTGTTATCTCTCTGTCTGTAATGGCAGCCTCCAGTGTGTGTTTTCTCTCAGTCTGTAATGGCAGCCTCCAGTGTGTGTTCTCTCTCAGTCTGTCTGTAATGGCAGCCTCCAGTGTGTATTCTCTCTCAGTCTGTCTGTAATGGCAGCCTCCAGTGTGTATTCTCTCTGTCTGTCTGTAATGGCAGCCTCCAGTGTGTGTTCTCTCTCGGTCTGTCTGTAATGGCAGCCTCCAGTGTGTGTTATCTCTATGTCTGTCTGTAATGGCAGCCTCCAGTATGTGTTATCTCTCAGTCTATCTGTAATGGAGCTTCCAGTGTGTGTTCTCTCTCAGTCTGTCTGTAATGGAGCTTCCAGTGTGTGTTATGTCTCAGTCTGTCTGTAATGGCAGCCTCCAGTGTGTGTTATCTCTCAGTGTGTCTGTAATGGCAGCCTCCAGTGTGTGTTCTCTCTTGGTCCATCTGTAATGGCAGCCTCCAGTGTGTGTTCTCTCTCAGTCTGTCTGTAATGGCAGCCTCCAGTGTGTGTTCTCTCTCAGTCTGTCTGTAATTGCAGCCTCCAGTGTGTGTTATCTCTGTCTGTCTGTAATGGCAGCCTCCAGTGTGTATTCTCTCTCAGTCTGTCTGTAATGGCAGCCTCCAGTGTGTGTTCTCTCTCGGTCTGTCTGTAATGGCAGCCTCCAGTGTGTGTTATCTCTCAGTCTGTCTGTAATGGCAGCCTCCAGTGTGTGTTCTCTCTGTCTGTCTGTAATGGCAGCCTCCAGTGTGTGTTCTCTCTGTCTGTCTGTAATGGAGCCTCCAGTGTGTGTTCTCTCTGTCTGTCTGTAATGGCAGCCTCCAGTGTGTGTTTTCTCTCAGTCTGTCTGTAATGGCAGCCTCCAGTGTGTGTTTTCTCTCAGTCTGTCTGTAATGGCAGCCTCCAGTGTGTGTTATCTCTCGGTCTGTCTGTAATGGCAGCCTCCAGTGTGTGTTATCTCTCAGTCTGTCTGTAATGGCAGCCTCCAGTGTGTGTTCTCTCTCAGTCTGTCTGTAATGGAGCTTCTAGTGTGTGTTATGTCTCAGTCTGTCTGTAATGGCAGCCTCCAGTGTTTGTTATCTCTCAGTCTGTAATGGCAGCCTCCGGTGTGTGTTATCTCTCAGTCTGTAATGGCAGCCTCCAGTGTGTGTTTTCTCTCAGTCTGTCTGTAATTGCAGCCTCCAGTGTGTGTTATCTCTCAGTCTGTCTGTAATGGCAGCCTCCAGTGTGTGTTATCTCTGTCTGTCTGTAATGGCAGCCTCCAGTGTGTGTTATCTCTCAGTCTGTCTGTAATGGCAGCCTCCAGTGTGTGTTCTCTCTGTCTGTCTGTAATGGCAGCCTCCAGTGTGTGTTATCTCTCAGTCTGTCTGTAATGGCAGCCTCCAGTGTGTATTCTCTCTCAGTCTGTCTGTAATGGCAGCCTCCAGTGTGTATTCTCTCTGTCTGTCTGTAATGGCAGCCTCCAGTGTGTGTTCTCTCTCGGTCTGTCTGTAATGGCAGCCTCCAGTGTGTGTTATCTCTATGTCTGTCTGTAATGGCAGCCTCCAGTATGTGTTATCTCTCAGTCTATCTGTAATGGAGCTTCCAGTGTGTGTTCTCTCTCAGTCTGTCTGTAATGGAGCTTCCAGTGTGTGTTATGTCTCAGTCTGTCTGTAATGGCAGCCTCCAGTGTGTGTTCTCTCTTGGTCCATCTGTAATGGCAGCCTCCAGTGTGTGTTCTCTCTCAGTCTGTCTGTAATGGCAGCCTCCAGTGTGTGTTCTCTCTCAGTCTGTCTGTAATTGCAGCCTCCAGTGTGTGTTCTCTCTCAGCCTGTCTGTAATGGCAGCCTCCAGTGTGTGTTCTCTCTCAGTCTGTCTGTAACGGCAGCCTCCGGTTTGTGTTTTCTCTCAGTCTGTCTGTAACGGCAGCCTCCGGTTTGTGTTTTCTCTCAGTCTGTCTGTAATGGCAGCCTCCGGTGTGTGTTTTCTCTCAGTCTGTCTGTAATGGCAGCCTCCGGTGTGTGTTTTCTCTCAGTCTGTCTGTAATGGCAGCCTCCAGTGTGTGTTTTCTCTCAGTCTGTCTGTAATGGCAGCCTCCAGTGTGTGTTTTCTCTCAGTCTGTCTGTAATGGCAGCCTCCAGTGTGTGTTTTCTCTCAGTCTGTCTGTAATGGCAGCCTCCAGTGTGTGTTCTCTCTCAGCCTGTCTGTAATGGCAGCCTCCAGTGTGTGTTATCTCTCGGTCCGTCTGTAATGGCAGCCTCCAATGTGTGTTCTCTCTCGGTCCATCTGTAATGGCAGCCTGCAGTGTGTGTTCTCTCTCGGTCCGTCTGTAATGGCAGCCTCCAGTGTGTGTTTTCTCTCAGTCCGTCTGTAATGGCAGCCTCCAGTGTGTGTTCTCTTTGTCTGTCTGTAATGGCAGCCTCCAGTGTGTGTTCTCTCTCGGTCCATCTGTAATGGCAGCCTCCAGTGTGTGTTATCTCTCGGTCCGTCTGTAATGGCAGCCTCCAGTGTGTGTTTTCTCTCAGTCCGTCTGTAATGGCAGCCTCCAGTGTGTGTTCTCTTTGTCTGTCTGTAATGGCAGCCTCCAGTGTGTGTTCTCTCTCGGTCCATCTGTAATGGCAGCCTCCAGTGTGTGTTATCTCTCGGTCCGTCTGTAATGGCAGCCTCCAGTGTGTGTTTTCTCTCAGTCCGTCTGTAATGGCAGCCTCCAGTGTGTGTTCTCTTTGTCTGTCTGTAATGGCAGCCTCCAGTGTGTGTTCTCTCTCAGTCCATCTGTAATGGCAGCCTCCAGTGTGTGTTATCTCTCAGTCCGTCTGTAATGGCAGCCTCCAGTGTGTGTTATCTCTCAGTCCGTCTGTAATGGCAGCCTCCAGTGTGTGTTCTCTCTCAGTCTGTCTGTAATGGCAGCCTCCAGTGTGTGTTATCTTTTAGTCTGTCTGTAATGGCAGCCTCCAGTGTGTGTTCTCTCTGTCTGTCTGTAATGGCAGCCTCCAGTGTGTGTTCTCTCAGTCTGTCTGTAATGGCAGCTTCCAGTGTGTGTTATCACTCAGTCTGTCTGTAATGACAGCCCCCAGTGTGTGTTATCTCTCAGTCTGTCTGTAATGGCAGCCTCCAGTGTGTGTTATCTTTCAGTCTGTCTGTAATGGCAGCCTCCAGTGTGTGTTCTCTCTCAGCCTGTCTGTAATGGCAGCCTCCAGTGTGTGTTCTCTCTGTCTGTCTGTAATGGCAGCCTCCAGTGTGTGTTATCTCTCGGTCTGTCTGTAATGGCAGCCTCCAGTGTGTGTTCTCTCTGTCTTTCTGTAATGGCAGCCTCCAGTGTTTGTTCTCTCTCAGTATGTCTGTAATGGCAGCCTCCAGTGTGTTTTCTCTCTCAGTATGTCTGTAATGGCAGCCTCCAGTGTGTGTTATCTCTCGGTCTGTCTGTAATGGCAGCCTCCAGTGTGTGTTATCTCTCAGCCTGTCTGTAATGGCAGCCTCCAGTGTGTGTTCCCTCTCAGCCTGTCTGTAATGGCAGCCTCCAGTGTGTGTTATCTCTCGGTCCGTCTGTAATGGCAGCCTCCAGTGAGTGTTTTCTCTCGGTCCATCTGTAATGGCAGGCTCCAGTGTGTGTTATCTCTCAGTCTGTCTGTAATGGCAGCCTCCAGTGTGTGTTATCTCTCGGTCCGTCTTTAATGGCAGCCTCCAGTGTGTGTTTTCTCTCTGTCTGTCTGTAATGGCAGCCTCCAGTGTGTTTTCTCTCTGTTTGTCTGTAATGGCAGCCTCCGGTGTGTGTTCTCTCTCAGTCTGTCTGTAATGGCAGCCTCCAGTGTGTGTTATCTCTCAGTCTGTCTGTAATGGCAGCCTCCAGTGTGTGTTCTCTCAGTCTGTCTGTAATGGCAGCCTCCAGTGTGTGTTATCTCTCAGTCTGTCTATAATGGCAGCCTCCAGTGTGTGTTCTCTCTGTCTGTCTGTAATGGCAGCCTCCAGTGTGTGTTATCTCTGTCTGTCTGTAATGGCAGCCTCCAGTGTGTGTTCTCTCTCAGTCTGTCTGTAATGGAGCCTCCAGTGTGTGTTCTCTCTGTCTGTCTGTAATGGCAGCCTCCAGTGTGTGTTCTCTCTCGGTCTGTCTGTAATGGCAGCATCCAGTGTGTGTTATCTTTCGGTCTGTCTGTAATGGCAGCCTCCAGTGTGTGTTATCTCTCGGTCTGTCTGTAATGGCAGCCTCCAGTGTGTGTTCTCTCTCAGTCTGTCTGTAATGGCAGCCTCCAGTGTGTGTTCTCTCTCAGTCTGTCTGTAATGGCAGCCTCCAGTGTGTGTTCTCTCTGTCTGTCTGTAATAGAGCCTCCAGTGTGTGTTATCTCTCAGTCTGTAATGGCAGCCTCCAGTGTGTGTTCTTTCTCAGTCTGTCTGTAATGGAGCCTCCAGTGTGTGTTATGTCTCAGTCTGTCTGTAATGGCAGCCTCCAGTGTGTGTTTTCTCTCAGTCTGTCTGTAATGGCAGCCTCCAGTGTGTGTTTTCTCTCAGTCTGTCTGTAATGGCAGCCTCCAGTGTGTGTTCTCTCTCAGCCTGTCTGTAATGGCAGCCTCCAGTGTGTGTTATCTCTCGGTCCGTCTGTAATGGCAGCCTCCAATGTGTGTTCTCTCTCGGTCCATCTGTAATGGCAGCCTCCAGTGTGTGTTCTCTCTCGGTCCGTCTGTAATGGCAGCCTCCAGTGTGTGTTTTCTCTCAGTCCGTCTGTAATGGCAGCCTCCAGTGTGTGTTCTCTTTGTCTGTCTGTAATGGCAGCCTCCAGTGTGTGTTGTCTCTCGGTCCATCTGTAATGGCAGCCTCCAGTGTGTGTTATCTCTCGGTCCGTCTGTAATGGCAGCCTCCAGTGTGTGTTTTCTCTCAGTCCGTCTGTAATGGCAGCCTCCAGTGTGTGTTCTCTTTGTCTGTCTGTAATGGCAGCCTCCAGTGTGTGTTCTCTCTCAGTCCATCTGTAATGGCAGCCTTCAGTGTGTGTTATCTCTCAGTCCGTCTGTAATGGCAGCCTCCAGTGTGTGTTATCTTTTAGTCTGTCTGTAATGGCAGCCTCCAGTGTGTGTTCTCTCTCAGTCTGTCTGTAATGGCAGCCTCCAGTGTGTGTTATCTTTTAGTCTGTCTGTAATGGCAGCCTCCAGTGTGTGTTCTCTCTGTCTGTCTGTAATGGCAGCTTCCAGTGTGTGTTATCACTCAGTCTGTCTGTAATGACAGCCTCCAGTGTGTGTTATCTCTCAGTCTGTCTGTAATGGCAGCCTCCAGTGTGTGTTCTCTCTCAGCCTGTCTGTAATGGCAGCCTCCAGTGTGTGTTCTCTCTCAGTCTGTCTGTAATGGCAGCCTCCAGTGTGTGTTATCTCTCGGTCCGTCTGTAATGGAAGCCTCCAGTGTGTGTTATCTCTGTCTGTCTGTAATGGCAGCCTCCAGTGTGTGTTCTCTCTCAGCCTGTCTGTAATGGCAGCCTCCAGTGAGTGTTTTCTCTCGGTCCATCTGTAATGGCAGCCTCCAGTGAGTGTTTTCTCTCGGTCCATCTGTAATGGCAGGCTCCAGTGTGTGTTATCTCTCGGTCCGTCTTTAATGGCAGCCTCCAGTGTGTTTTCTCTCTGTTTGTCTGTAATGGCAGCCTCCGGTGTGTTCTCTCTCAGTCTGTCTGTAATGGCAGCCTCCAGTGTGTGTTATCTCTCAGTCTGTCTGTAATGGCAGCCTCCAGTGTGTGTTCTCTCAGTCTGTCTGTAATGGCAGCCTCCAGTGTGTGTTATCTCTCAGTCTGTCTATAATGGCAGCCTCCAGTGTGTGTTCTCTCTGTCTGTCTGTAATGGCAGCCTCCAGTGAGTGTTATCTCTGTCTGTCTGTAATGGCAGCCTCCAGTGTGTGTTCTCTCTCAGTCTGTCTGTAATGGAGCCTCCAGTGTGTGTTCTCTCTGTCTGTCTGTAATGGCAGCCTCCAGTGTGTGTTCTCTCTCGGTCTGTCTGTAATGGCAGCATCCAGTGTGTGTTATCTCTCGGTCTGTCTGTAATGGCAGCATCCAGTGTGTGTTATCTCTCGGTCTGTCTGTAATGGCAGCTTCCAGTGTGTGCTATCTCTCGGTCTGTCTGTAATGGCAGCCTCCAGTGTGTGTTCTCTCTCAGTCTGTAATGGCAGCCTCCAGTGTGTGTTCTCTCTCAGTCTGTCTGTAATGGCAGCCTCCAGTGTGTGTTCTCTCTGTCTGTCTGTAATAGAGCCTCCAGTGTGTGTTATGTCTCAGTCTGTCTGTAATGGCAGCCTCCAGTGTGTGTTATCTCTCAGTCTGTAATGGCAGCCTCCAGTGTGTGTTCTTTCTCAGTCTGTCTGTAATGGAGCCTCCAGTGTGTGTTATGTCTCAGTCTGTCTGTAACGGCAGCCTCAAGTGTGTGTTCTCTCTCGGTCTGTCTGTAATGGCAGCATCCAGTGTGTTTTCTCTCTCAGTTTGTCTGTAATGGCAGCCTCCAGTGTGTGTTCTCTCTGTCTGTCTGTAATGGCAGCCTCCAGTGTATGTTATCTCTCAGTCTGTCTGTAATGGCAGCCTCCAGTGTGTGTTTTCTCTCAGTCCTTCTGTAATGGCAGCCTCCAGTGTGTGTTCTCTCTGTCTGTCTGTAATGGCAGCCTCCAGTGTGTGTTATCTGTCTGTCTGTAATGGCAGCCTCCAGTGTTTGTTTTCTCTCAGTCTGTCTGTAATGGCAGCCTCCAGTGTGTGTTTTCTCTCAGTCTGTCTGTAATGGCAGCCTCCAGTGTGTGTTTTCTCTCAGTCCTTCTGTAATGGCAGCCTCCAGTGTGTGTTCTCTCTGTCTGTCTGTAATGGCAGCCTCCAGTGTGTGTTATCTGTCTGTCTGTAATGGCAGCCTCCAGTGTGTGTTTTCTCTCAGTCTGTCTGTAATGGCAGCCTCCAGTGTGTGTTTTCTCTCAGTCTGTCTGTAATGGCAGCCTCCAGTGTGTGTTTTCTCTCAGTCTGTCTGTAATGGCAGCCTCCAGTGTGTGTTTTCTCTCAGTCTGTCTGTAATGGCAGCCTCCAGTGTGTTATCTTTAAGTCTGTCTGTAATGGCAGCCTCCAGTGTGTGTTTTCTCTCAGTCCTTCTGTAATGGCAGCCTCCAGTGTGTGTTCTCTCTGTCTGTCTGTAATGGCAGCCTCCAGTGTGTGTTATCTGTCTGTCTGTAATGGCAGCCTCCAGTGTGTGTTTTCTCTCAGTCCGTCTGTAATGGCAGCCTCCAGTGTGTGTTATCTCTCAGTCTGTCTGTAATGGCAGCCTCCAGTGTGTGTTATCTCTCAGTCTGTCTGTAATGGCAGCCTCCAGTGTGTGTTTTCTCTCAGTCCGTCTGTAATGGCAGCCTCCAGTGTGTGTTCTCTCTCAGTCTGTCTGTAATGGCAGCCTCCAGTGTGTGTTCTCTCTGTCTGTCTGTAATGGCAGCCTCCAGTGTGTGTTATCTCTCTGTCTGTAATGGCAGCCTCCAGTGTGTGTTTTCTCTCAGTCTGTAATGGCAGCCTCCAGTGTGTGTTATCTTTTAGTCTGTCTGTAATGGCAGCCTCCAGTGTGTGTTATCTCTCAGTCTGTCTGTAATGGCAGCCTCCAGTGTGTGTTCTCTCTCAGCCTGTCTGTAATGGCAGCCTCCAGTGTGTGTTCTCTCTCAGTCTGTCTGTAATGGCAGCCTCCAGTGTGTGTTCTCTCACAGTCTGTCTGTAATGGAGCCTCCAGTGTGTGTTTTCTCTCAGTCTGTCTGTAATGGCAGCCTCCAGTGTGTGTTCTCTCTCAGCCTGTCTGTAATGGCAGCCTCCAGTGTGTGTTCTCTCTCAGTCTGTCTGTAATGGCAGCCTCCAGTGTGTGTTCTCTCACAGTCTGTCTGTAATGGAGCCTCCAGTGTGTGTTTTCTCTCAGTCTGTCTGTAATGGCAGCCTCCAGTGTGTGTTCTCTCTCAGCCTGTCTGTAATGGCAGCCTCCAGTGTGTGTTCTCTCTCAGTCTGTCTGTAATGGAGCCTCCAGTGTGTGTTTTCTCTCAGTCTGTCTGTAATGGCAGCCTCCAGTGTGTTTTCTCTCTCAGTCTGTCTGTAATGGCAGCCTCCAGTGTGTGTTATCTCTCAGTCCTTCTGTAATGGCAGCCTCCAGTGGTGACCTTCCCAGCACTATTGCCCATCAATCCCAAGAGATTGCTGCGCAATAAGAACTCTCGGACAAACTCGCTGCCACCCTGCGGATTATTGCCTCCCAGCAGCAGGCTCCTGCGACTCCTCCTGTTGCTTCTGCCACCCAGCCATGTTTTTCGGCAGTAGACTCTGGACCCGAAATTTTGATGCCTAACAAATTTGATGGCAACCCCAATTTTTGCAGGAGCTTTGTTACCTGATGTCCACCCCGAAACGCACTAAGTTGGCATGTGTTTTTTCTTTGCTCACTGGAGAGGCGCTGGACTGGGCTACTCCTCTATGGGATAGTGGTGACCGAGACTCAGACATATCAAGTTCCTGGCAAAAATCCGGTCCAGGTCTGAACCATCTGAAGTTCGGCTACCTCGCCTGTCCTGCTCGGTCCCGGTGGCCCCAGTGACTCTGCAGCTTCCCAGAGCTGCTCCAGTTGCGCCTCAGCCTCCGCAGCTTCCTAGAGCTGCTCCAGTGGCGCCCCAGCCTCCGTAGCTTCCCAGAGCTGCTCCAGCGGCACCCCACCTTCTGCAGCTTGCCAGTGCTGCTCCAGTGGCTCTCCAGAAGTCGCCTCAGCCTCCGCAGCTTGCCAGTGCCGCTCCGGCTTTTCCTGAAGTCGCTCTGGTGACTCCGCAGCTTCCCACGGCTGCTCTGGTTACTCCGCAGCTTCCCAGGGTCTCCACCGGCCTCCCCAGGGTCTCCACCGGCCTCCCCAGGGTCTCCACTGGCTGCCGCAGGGTCTCCACCGGCCTCCCCAGGGTCTCCACCGGCCTCCCCTGAGGCCGCCCCAGGGTCTCCACCGGCCTCCCCTGAGGCCGCCCCAGGGTCTCCACCGGCCTCCCCTGAGGCCGCCCCAGGGTCTCCACCGGCCTCCCCTGAGGCCGCCCCAGGGTCTCCACCGGCCTCCCCTGAGGCCGCCCCAGGGTCTCCACCGGCCTTCCCTGAGGCCGCTCCGGTGTGCCAAGAGTGGACCCAGCCTACGGCTTCCCAAGTCTTCTCGGTGCCTGCTCTCCTCCCAATGTGTCTCATCACCAAGAAGAATTGGAAGAGGCGAAGAAGGAAGAACAGCGGGCTGAAGAAGAAGAGGGGCCCTAGGTGGGTTAACCGGACCGGGGCTGCGTGGGACACGGGTCCCCCCGTGATCCAAGACATGGATCACGGGGTCACCCGTGACAGTACCCCCCCCCCTACTTAGGGCACCTCTTCTCCGCTGTGCTGCCCTGCTCCCCTCGCCTGTACTTACCTGTCCCACGCTCCTGATGGCTTCAGTCCTTGGCTCCGGTCCCGCCCGCGCCTGACTCTTCAAGAATTTAAAGGGCTAGTGGCCTCCTTATTGGCGCTGGCATCCCGGCTCTGCTATATAGCCTGGCTACTCCCAGCATCCCCTGCTGGATCTTCAGGTCATCCTACTGAAGAGAAAGCCTTCCTGAGCATTTCCAGACGCCTCCGTGTTCCTCTGTCGGTCCTGTACTCCTGTGGCGGTCCGGTATCCTAGTGGTCTTCCAAGGTCCTGACAGCCGTCCTGCCTTCCCGTGGTCCTGCCTGCCCTGGGTCCCTACCTTGGCTGCCACCGCGGGCCTAGTCGCACCCGTGGAGTGACCTGGTGGCTCCCCGCCGCAGCAAGACCATCCCGCTTTGCGGCGGGCTCTGGCGAAGACCAGGAGTCCACTTAGACTCCGCTCCCGGGTTGCGGCTGGCATCGTTATCTGCCACGGTGGTCCAGGGAGTCCACAGACTTTAGTTCCAAGGGACTATTCCCAGTGATTGTGACAGTCTACATTTTCTTAATTTTTGAAATGTCACGCGGCTACAAATCGAATAGCGATTTTCCGTATTTTCAGAATTGACTATTTTGGGGATAATTTCTGTTTTGAATGAAATTTTACATATTTAGCATCAAAAACCCTCTATATAATAAGCCCATTTTCAGATCTGCCCCCCTCAAACAGCTTTTAGGAAGATTGTTAACCCTTTGAGATCTTCATAGTAATTGAATCAAAATGGAGGTGAAATTTAGAATGGTCAAATTGTTCCGGTTATACGTTCATTTAGCCCTAAAATTTACACATTTCCAAAAGATAAAAAGAGAAAACCCACCATACAATTTGTTCAACAACTTCTCCCGAGTGCAGAGACCCCCCACATGTGGCCGTTACTTCTCCGGAGTGCAGAGACCCCACACATGTTGCCGTTACTTCTCCCGAGTGCAGAGACCCCCCCACATGTGGCCGTTACTTCTCCCGAGTGCAGAGACCCCCCACATGTGGCCGTTACTTCTCCTGAGTGCAGAGACCCTCCACATGTGGCCGTTACTTCTCCTGAGTGCAGAGACCCTCCACATGTGGCCGTTACTTTTACCGAGTGCAGAGACCCCGCACATGTGGCCGTTACTTCTCCCGAGTACAGAGACCCCCCACATGTGGCCGTTACTTCTCCCGAGCACAGAGACCCCCCACATGTGGCCGTTACTTCTCCCGAGTACAGAGACCCCCCACATGTGGCCGTTACTTCTCCCGAGTGCAGAGACCCCGCACATGTGGACGTTACTTCTCCCGAGTGCAGAGACCCCCCACATGTGGACGTTACTTCTCCCGAGTGCAGAGACCCCCCACATGTGGCCGTTACTTCTCCCGAGTACAGAGGCCCCCCACATGTGGCCGTTACTTCTCCCGAGTGCAGAGACCCCCCCACATGTGGCCGTTACTTCTCCCGAGTGCAGAGACCCCCCACATGTGGCCGTTACTTCTCCCGAGTGCAGAGACCCCCCACATGTGGCCGTTACTTCTCCCGAGTGCAGAGACCCCCCACATGTGGCCGTTACTTCTCCCGAGTGCAGAGACTTGTGTTATGGGGGCACAGAGAGGCGCAGAAGGGAAGGAGGGACTTCCAGCTGCCAGGATTTTAGTTTCCTCATTGGCCCCTTTTGTAGGATATAAAATTTTAGCTTTTTCGTTATTGGGGCCATGTGACTGCATTTTTTTGCGGGATGAGATGCTTTTTCCATTGTTACCATTTTGGGGTTGGTATCCCCTATTGTTGGAAATAAGGAACTTTTTTTTGAGGGCAGGAGTAGTACTGGATATTTTACTTTTTTTTTTTTTTTTGTTCACCGTTTAGCTTAATAATCCCGTGATCTTTATTCTATGGGTCGATACGATTACGGGGATACCAGACATTAATATTTTTTCTTATGTTTTACTAAATTTGCCAGATAAAACCCTAATGTGGGAAAAATCTATCATTTTTGCATCGCCGTCTTCCAAGTGGCAGAACATAAATACTTTTTTGGCTACGGAGCTGGTTGATGGCTTGTTTTTTGCGGGACAGGTTGTACTTTGCACCAGAATCATTCTGGAGTACATATGTTTTTTGAGCACTTTTTTTGTGCTTCGAGCATTTTTTTGTGGGATAGGTAAAAATCATGGCACGCGATCGTGGGGGAAAGACCCTCCAAAGGCATGTTAAATGTTGCGGGGTGCCGGCTATGAGTTATATCCGGCACCCTGTGTGCTGGTTCGCCTCAAATGTTGAGCTGAACCGCCATCAGCTCAGCGTCTGATATATCACGTCCGGTTCTCTCTGAGGGGCAGTTAATCCCTTTAAAACCTGTAGTGATAATTTCTTCTCAGATTGGTCCCGGGTCGTTGTGGTGATTAAAGGGTTTCACTATAAAAAAAACCCTTTAATATTCCTTATTAATATAAAGCAGCCGTTCCGTCAGTCTGTAAATATGATATATATTTGTATAAAAAGTACAATCTATAAGAACTGAGAACACGCCGTCCTCTTCTGATGCTTTATAAGATAAGACCTCAGAGAGAAAACTTTCCCGCAGCCGTTACATAGGAACGAGCCGCGCACATTGTGTATTGCCTGATGCCGGACCACGTGGGACTGACTGGTGAATCCCTTCCCGCACTGCGGGCAGATGTACGGCCTCTCCCCCGTGTGGGTCCTTTTGTGACAATTGAGGGTCGACGTTTGGGCGAAACACTTTCCACATTCGGTGCAGGCGAAGGGCTTCTCCCCGGTGTGAGTCCTCAGATGCTTCACCAGACACCCGTTATACGGGAAGCTCTTCCCACACTCCGGACACACGTGCTGCTTCTCCTCCGCCCTGGAGCTTGCAGGGTGTCGGTAATAGGACAGATCTATCATCGGCCTCTTAGAGAATGAGACATGGCTACGAGGATCATGGATGAGCGAGAGGTCTAGAATATCCTCTGCGTTACGAATCCGTAGAAAGGAGTCGTCGCCAATAGACTGGTCGTAGGATGAAATATCTATGAAGGGATCATCGATGAAGGAGAGATCCTCAATAGGCCAAACATCGCCAAGAAACCTGGAATGATAGGACGCATCTTCTGCAGACGTATTATTGAATGAAACATCTATCACCGGCGTCGTCTTATATGTAATACCTCTAACCGGACCCTCCTTCCAAGGGACTACTCCAGGGGCTCCCCCATTGGTAGCGACATCCCTAACCTGCTTCTCATTCAATGGGATCTCTTCAAAAGTCTCATCCCCGAGAGTGTGACCTATAACCTTCTGACAAGGTCCATCTCTGAAGGAAACATCTACAGCCGGCCTCTCGCCATCATACCGTCCATTCCCCACTGCTACATCCATACTATGGCTCTGACTATATGATCCATCCTCAAACGTATCAATATCTGGTTTTCCACCCTGCAGCAGATCCTTAGCGTCCGCAGCAGATGCCAGATGGCCATTTTCCCCTCTCATTTGGGCTATCTCAGCCAGCAATCGTTCTTTCGCATGAATTTTCAGGTGAGTGTCAAAATTGAATTTCTTGCTGAAGCACGCTTTGCATTCCGGACAAACGTAAGGTTTCTCGTCTTCGTGAAGGCGTCGGTGACTATTAAGGCTGGAACTTTGAGCAAAACGTCTACCGCATTCGGGGCACACGAAAGGCTTTTCTCCCGTGTGCACCCGCATGTGCTTTATGAGGCAGCCGTTGTACAGAAAGCGTTTGCCGCACTCGGGGCAGCCGTGGGGTCTCTCCTTTGTGTGGGCTCTGATGTGTCTATCACAGGCGGACCTTGAGCTGAATAATTTTTCACACTCCGTACAGGGGTAGAAGGCTTCTCCGGCGTGGGCTCGTAGGTGCATCTCGAAGTTGGACTGTTTGGTAAAACATTTGCCGCACTGAGGACAGGGGACGGGCTTGTCTCGTACGTGTAGTAGCTGATGTCTCTCAAGTCCAGACTTTGAGTAAAGGAATTTTCCGCAGTCGGGGCACGGCCACTGCTTGTCCCCTTTGTGAGTCTTCAGGTGAATTTCCAGTGCCGATCGGGAGCTGAAACACTGGCCGCACTCCTGACACACCTGGATCTTCTCTTCTATGTGGAGTAATAGATGTCGCTCTAAGGCAGAGCTATCGCTGAAGCGGGCACCACATTCTGGGCAAACCGGAGTCTTTGGCTCGTGGACTTTCTGATGTTCGAAGAACTTGGAGACATTGGTGAAGATTTCTGGACACATGGGGCACAAGAGCTCCAAGTCTGTGATTTGCTCCTGCTCAGCGTCTTCCTCGACACTGTCCTCTTCTTTACGCTGCCCATTACGAGGAGTTCCAGGGACTATCACTTCTTTGTGTGAAGTTGGGTTGTTTTCTACTCTTTTCACGTACCACACATTCAATAAGTTATTCCTTGGCCAATCCTGATTTTTGTTGGCCGTGAGATTTTCTGGGCTCACAGATTCTTCGATTCGATCTGGAAGAAAAGGCAAAAATATGTTGGTTCAGCATTTTTACCTTATTGTTTTATGAGTTTGCGTAACTTGGAAATGTGGAGGACGCAATAAAATAGGTCGATGGTAAACAAGTGCTTGAAAACCAACAAATAAAGGGAGAGACACAAAGCTGCAGCCTGGGACAGGGGTTCGCCAGTCCCTGTCCTAGACGTGTGTGAGCCTCAGGGGTCGTACACATTTAGGTCTTGGCCACTGTCCCTTCACGGTTCATAACTACAACCACATGACCATGTCAGGAAGCCGAGTACTGAGAAGACAATGCTCATTTTGTGAAATATTTGCTCAGCATTAACAGAAGAAATGGATCCACATGGATTCTAGAAAGTGTTTTAACACCTACAATCCATGATTCTAACTTAAAAAAACAAGAAAACGCTTCCACAAGTAAGAATTTTTGAAGTTTTCTAGTTCTCTGGACAGAACTGTCCGAAATTACACATTATCATATAGTTTTTAATCTTTGCTAAATTTGGTGCAAACTGTGACGACACAGACTGGAGTTTCTCTTTTTACGGAATCTTGTTCTTTGCTGGTACAATGTGTCGGGCCGGTAAAGTTTAATCTGTTTTTCTTTGCGTTTTATACTAAACATTGGAAACGTATTTTATTTGGTGAAGGTTTTGGTGGAATGAGATAGTTACAAATAAAGGGTTGCGGTTACTCTTTATGACTTTCCTGGGGTTTTTTGTTAGCAGCAGTAAGCGCCACATGTCACCTCCAAGGCGCTGGGGCAGCAGCTTATTGGGGGATAGACTTGTGTTATTCTGTCACGAGGTCTGAAGATGACTCTTTGTGTCCTGCGCACTTCTGCACGGTCTTTGCTCACTACCTTTGGCGCTGTAACTAGATATATCCAGCACCTCACACACAGAAGTCAGAGTCATCAGTCACCTTCATCCCTTACCAATATCATGTCCATTCAGCGTCTTGGTCTCCCAGTGAGCCGGCAGATCAGTGTCCGGTAGAATATCCTCATCATCTGCAATAAGAAAAAAAAAACAGATCAATAGCCGTAACAATCACAATCCAGGAGATTATAGCAGATACTATGGGATAAGATATTACTAAACTAGTTTGATTCTGTGAATATTTGCAGAGATGGGGAATTCCATGTTATACATTGATGGTCGATCTGTGGGGTCTGTCATTACTTTATAATCCTGGGAGGGGGCTGCATCCCCTTCCCCATTATCATTGTATTACAGCACAATCCCTACTGTCTGCCTTTATAACCTTCCATCTATAGAGACACTGTATGAGACCCGGGGTCACACTCACCAATCTCTATTCCCTGATCCTCATCAGACAGATCTTCATCCTTCACCAATGTCTTTCCATGACACCCGGTTGTAGAGACGGTTTCTGCTTCCACACAGACACAATCTGCACAGACGTGGAATAAAGTATTGGGAGATATTTCATAGTTTTATGTATCAAAGGTCTTATGTCCAGACACAGAGGGTCCTCACCAAAGCCCTGGCTGATCATGTGACTAATCCTGGTGCAGGTCCGGGTCATAGAAGGGTTTGTGAAAATATCTAAAATTCTAATTACTTATCAAACAAGTTTTCTGAAATTTAAAAATGCTCTCAGGGAGTGAGAACGGTCTAAAAGAAACCCGTAAGGGGCCCCAGTGATTCCAGCACTGACCCCGGCTCTCCGGTGCTCCTGGGTTACATATAGGGCCTCATACACAAGAACATATGTGACGGGCATGACGAGGACGCAGCTATGGCTGCCATAGAGATACACCGGGCACGGGGAGCACGCTGCGTCCAAACACGACGGGACTGAGATGTGCGGCTGCGTCCCAAAAGATACGGATGTCCTAGTCCTGCCCTTTTTGATATACGGCTGCTCAGCTCCTTATGGGGAGTGGAGGGGTGAGCAGCATTCAGTCACCCCCCTGTTTTTGCACCCTCACGAGGCCTAAGGGTGAGGTGAACCCTGACCTCAGAGGTGAAGTCCAAATGACCAGCACAGAACTCCAGAGGCGCGGATCATCTTGTATGTACATTATGTCATTACTTCTGACCCAAGGGGGCTGAAAGCATCAGAGACAGAACCAGCCCCTCTAATACTGGGGTAACGCTATAGAGTAGAGGGAGATAAAGCCGTGATATTATTTGCCCACTATTAGGGGCCTCTTTCTGTAAATGGCTCTTGTCATCACTTCTGCCCAGTACTAAGTGACTTACCAGATGCATCATCATCCTCCTCCTCCTCCAAATCCACTAGACTTCTCTCTTTCTCTACGAGTGTCTCGTCCTCGGATTCCACATACACACAATCTATAAAAATCACACAACACTTGTCCGATTACACTGCCGTACATCACATGTGGGGGTAACCCTACGGGGGGCTCCATCTATATGGATACAGCCAGATAACATGGGAATGGTTGGTGATACCAACTCCCTGTTTGTGGCACATTAGTATATCGGAGGGGGAAACTCTTCACGATGGGCGCTGTAATCATCACTAACCTGAGAGGCCGCCATCTTCCAGGTCTCCAGAATCGCTCGTACAAGATTCTCTATCACGTGGTTCGTCTGAATCAGAATCAATCTCCAGGTAGATCCAGTCTGTAGATACAGCAGAAAATGCAATCACTGGATCCAGTATCATGTACGGGGAAGAGACAATAATGAGGGATCACAGGACCAGGACTAGCTGCCATTGGCTGGAGGTTACACTATGGGTCCCCCACAATCATGAGAACAGGGGTCCCCATGGCTTCATCTGTGCGGGACTCCCAATGACAGCCCCAGAGAACAGACATGTTGCGTCTGTGAAGACCCCAAGACCATATTGGGGGCTCACTGTGTACGATCTGTGTGCACCCCAGTGATGCCCTAGGTGCAAGGCTACAGGGTTTCTTTTAAGGTAAGACTTAAAGACAGAAATAAAAGTCTAAGTGTTACCAGATATCATTATAAAACCCCAAAAATCCTCTCCAAAAAACGTGAATTGTAATTTGCGTTATGAAGATACTGACCGTCCTCATCCTCATCATTCAGGACTTCGGGGAGGTTTGCGAGGATTTCTGGCTTCACTATAAAGTAGCCTGAAGATAGAAAGACAAATGATTCATAAATCAACAGGGATACAGACAGTCCCCGGGGTATGTACAGGATGGGTTCTGTAGGTTTGTTCTTAAGTTGAATTTGTATGTAAGTCGGAACTGTATATTTTATTCCTCTCATCCCTATCTATCACCGGCCTGTGCTCTGCACAATGCTGCACCTCCTACCTCTCCTCTCATCCCTATCTATCACCGGCCTGTGCTCTGCACAATGCTGCACCTCCTACCCCTCCTCTCATCCCCATCTATCACCAGCCTGTGCTCTGCACAATGCTGCACCTCCTACCTCTCCTCTCATCCCTATCTATCACCGGCCTGTGCTCTGCACAATGCTGCACCTCCTACCTCTCCTCTCATCCCTATCTATCACCAGCCTGTGCTCTGCACAATGCTGCACCTCCTACCTCTCCTCTCATCCCTATCTATCACCGGCCTGTGCTCTGCACAATGCTGCACCTCCTACCCCTCCTCTCATCCCTATCTATCACCGGCCTGTGCTCTGCACAATGCTGCACCTCCTACCTCTCCTCTCATCCCTATCTATCACCGGCCTGTGCTCTGCACAATGCTGCACCTCCTACCTCTCCTCTCATCCCTATCTATCACCGGCCTGTGCTCTGCACAATGCTGCACCTCCTACCTCTCCTCTCATCCCTATCTATCACCGGCCTGTGCTCTGCACAATGCTGCACCTCCTACCTCTCCTCTCACCCCTATCTATCACCGGCCTGTGCTCTGCACAATGCTGCACCTCCTACCTCTCCTCTCATCCCTATCTATCACCAGCCTGTGCTCTGCACAATGCTGCACCTCCTACCTCTCCTCTCATCCCTATCTATCACCGGCCTGTGCTCTGCACAATGCTGCACCTCCTACCTCTCCTCTCATCCCTATCTATCACCGGCCTGTGCTCTGCACAATGCTGCACCTCCTACCTCTCCTCTCCTCTCTATCTATCACCGGCCTGTGCTCTGCACAATGCTGCACCTCCTACCTCTCCTCTCATCCCTATCTATCACCGGCCTGTGCTCTGCACAATGCTGCACCTCCTACCTCTCCTCTCATCCCTATCTATCACCTGCCTGTGCTCTGCACAATGCTGCACCTCCTACCTCTCCTCTCCTTCCTATCTATCACCGGCCTGTGCTCTGCACAATGCTGCACCTCCTACCTCTCCTCTCCTTCCTATCTATCACCGGCCTGTGCTCTGCACAATGCTGCACCTCCTACCTCTCCTCTCATCCCTATCTATCACCGGCCTGTGCTCTGCACAATGCTGCACCTCCTACCTCTCCTCTCATCCCTATCTATCACCGGCCTGTGCTCTGCACAATGCTGCACCTCCTACCCCTCCTCTCATCCCTATCTATCACCGGCCTGTGCTCTGCACAATGCTGCACCTCCTACCTCTCCTCTCATCCCTATCTATCACCGGCCTGTGCTCTGCACAATGCTGCACCTCCTACCTCTCCTCTCATCCCTATCTATCACCGGCCTGTGCTCTGCACAATGCTGCACCTCCTGCCTCTCCTCTCATCCCTATCTATCACTATCCTGTGCTCTGCACAATGCTGCACCTCCTACCTCTCCTCTCATCCCTATCTATCACCGGCCTGTGCTCTGCACAATGCTGCACCTCCTACCTCTCCTCTCATCCCTATCTATCACCGGCCTGTGCTCTGCACAATGCTGCACCTCCTACCCCTCCTCTCATCCCTATCTATCACCGGCCTGTGCTCTGCACAATGCTGCACCTCCTACCTCTCCTCTCATCCCTATCTATCACCGGCCTGTGCTCTGCACAATGCTGCACCTCCTACCTCTCCTCTCATCCCTATCTATCACCGGCCTGTGCTCTGCACAATGCTGCACCTCCTACCTCTCCTCTCATCCCTATCTATCACCGGCCTGTGCTCTGCACAATGCTGCACCTCCTACCTCTCCTCTCATCCCTATCTATCACCGGCCTGTGCTCTGCACAATGCTGCACCTCCTACCTCTCCTCTCCTCTCTATCTATCACCGGCCTGTGCTCTGCACAATGCTGCACCTCCTACCCCTCCTCTCATCCCTATCTATCACCGGCCTGTGCTCTGCACAATGCTGCACCTCCTACCTCTCCTCTCATCCCTATCTATCACCAGCCTGTGCTCTGCACAATGCTGCACCTCCTACCTCTCCTCTCATCCCTATCTATCACCAGCCTGTGCTCTGCACAATGCTGCACCTCCTACCTCTCCTCTCATCCCTATCTATCACCGGCCTGTGCTCTGCACAATGCTGCACCTCCTACCTCTCCTCTCATCCCTATCTATCACCGGCCTGTGCTCTGCACAATGCTGCACCTCCTACCTCTCCTCTCATCCCTATCTATCACCGGCCTGTGCTCTGCACAATGCTGCACCTCCTACCTCTCCTCTCATCCCTATCTATCACCAGCCTGTGCTCTGCACAATGCTGCACCTCCTACCTCTCCTCTCATCCCTATCTATCACCGGCCTGTGCTCTGCACAATGCTGCACCTCCTACCTCTCCTCTCATCCCTATCTATCACCGGCCTGTGCTCTGCACAATGCTGCACCTCCTACCTCTCCTCTCCTCTCTATCTATCACCGGCCTGTGCTCTGCACAATGCTGCACCTCCTACCTCTCCTCTCATCCCTATCTATCACCGGCCTGTGCTCTGCACAATGCTGCACCTCCTACCTCTCCTCTCATCCCTATCTATCACCAGCCTGTGCTCTGCACAATGCTGCACCTCCTACCTCTCCTCTCATCCCTATCTATCACCGGCCTGTGCTCTGCACAATGCTGCACCTCCTACCTCTCCTCTCATCCCTATCTATCACCGGCCTGTGCTCTGCACAATGCTGCACCTCCTACCCCTCCTCTCATCCCTATCTATCACCGGCCTGTGCTCTGCACAATGCTGCACCTCCTACCTCTCCTCTCATCCCTATCTATCACCATCCTGTGCTCTGCACAATGCTGCATCTCCTACCTCTCCTCTCATCCCTATCTATCACCGACCTGTGCTCTGCACAATGCTGCACCTCCTACCTCTCCTCTCATCCCTATCTATCACCATCCTGTGCTCTGCACAATGCTGCACCTCCTACCTCTCCTCTCATCCCTATCTATCACCGGCCTGTGCTCTGCACAATGCTGCACCTCCTACCTCTCCTCTCATCCCTATCTATCACCGGCCTGTACTCTGCACAATGCTGCACGTCCTACCCCTCCTCTCATCCCTATCTATCACCGACCTGTACTCTGCACAATGCTGCACGTCCTACCCCTCCTCTCATCCCTATCTATCACCGGCCTGTGCTCTGCACAATGCTGCACCTCCTACCTCTCCTCTCATCCCTATCTATCACCGGCCTGTGCTCTGCACAATGCTGCACCTCCTACCTCTCCTCTCATCCCTATCTATCACCAGCCTGTGCTCTGCACAATGCTGCACCTCCTACCTCTCCTCTCATCCCTATCTATCACCGGCCTGTGCTCTGCACAATGCTGCACCTCCTACCCCTCCTATCATCCCTATCTATCACCGGCCTGTGCTCTGCACAATGCTGCACCTCCTACCTCTCCTCTCATCCCTATCTATCACCAGCCTGTGCTCTGCACAATGCTGCACCTCCTACCTCTCCTCTCATCCCTATCTATCACCAGCCTGTGCTCTGCACAGTGCTGCACCTCCTACCTCTCCTCTCATCCCTATCTATCACCGGCCTGTGCTCTGCACAATGCTGCACCTCCTGCCTCTCCTCTCATCCCTATCTATCACTATCCTGTGCTCTGCACAATGCTGCACCTCCTACCTCTCCTCTCATCCCTATCTATCACCGGCCTGTGCTCTGCACAATGCTGCACCTCCTACCTCTCCTCTCATCTCTATCTATCACCGGCCTGTGCTCTGCACAATGCTGCACCTCCTACCTCTCCTCTCATCCCTATCTATCACCGGCCTGTGCTCTGCACAATGCTGCACCTCCTACCTCTCCTCTCATCCCTATCTATCACCGGCCTGTGCTCTGCACAATGCTGCACCTCCTACCTCTCCTCTCATCCCTATCTATCACCGGCCTGTGCTCTGCACAATGCTGCACCTCCTACCTCTCCTCTCATCCCTATCTATCACCGGCCTGTGCTCTGCACAATGCTGCACCTCCTACCTCTCCTCTCATCCCTATCTATCACCGGCCTGTGCTCTGCACAATGCTGCACCTCCTACCTCTCCTCTCATCCCTATCTATCACCGGCCTGTGCTCTGCACAATGCTGCACCTCCTACCTCTCCTCTCCTCTCTATCTATCACCGGCCTGTGCTCTGCACAATGCTGCACCTCCTACCCCTCCTCTCATCCCTATCTATCACCGGCCTGTGCTCTGCACAATGCTGCACCTCCTACCTCTCCTCTCATCCCTATCTATCACCAGCCTGTGCTCTGCACAATGCTGCACCTCCTACCTCTCCTCTCATCCCTATCTATCACCAGCCTGTGCTCTGCACAATGCTGCACCTCCTACCTCTCCTCTCATCCCTATCTATCACCGGCCTGTGCTCTGCACAATGCTGCACCTCCTACCTCTCCTCTCATCCCTATCTATCACCAGCCTGTGCTCTGCACAATGCTGCACCTCCTACCCCTCCTCTCATCCCTATCTATCACCAGCCTGTGCTCTGCACAATGCTGCACCTCCTACCCCTCCTCTCATCCCTATCTATCACCGGCCTGTGCTCTGCACAATGCTGCTCCTCCTACCTCTCCTCTCATCCCTATCTATCACCGGCCTGTGCTCTGCACAATGCTGCACCTCCTACCTCTCCTCTCATCCCTATCTATCACCGGCCTGTGCTCTGCACAATGCTGCACCTCCTACCTCTCCTCTCATCCCTATCTATCACCGGCCTGTGCTCTGCACAGTGCTGCACCTCCTACCTCTCCTCTCATCCCTATCTATCACCGGCCTGTGCTCTGCACAATGCTGCACCTCCTACCTCTCCTCTCATCCCTATCTATCACCGGCCTGTGCTCTGCACAATGCTGCACCTCCTACCTCTCCTCTCATCCCTATCTATCACCGGCCTGTGCTCTGCACAATGCTGCACCTCCTACCTCTCCTCTCATCCCTATCTATCACCGGCCTGTGCTCTGCACAATGCTGCACCTCCTACCTCTCCTCTCATCCCTATCTATCACCGGCCTGTGCTCTGCACAATGCTGCACCTCCTACCCCTCCTCTCATCCCTATCTATCACCGGCCTGTGCTCTGCACAATGCTGCACCTCCTACCTCTCCTCTCATCCCTATCTATCACCGGCCTGTGCTCTGCACAATGCTGCACCTCCTACCTCTCCTCTCATCCCTATCTATCACCGGCCTGTGCTCTGCACAATGCTGCACCTCCTACCTCTCCTCTCATCCCTATCTATCACCAGCCTGTGCTCTGCACAATGCTGCACCTCCTACCTCTCCTCTCATCCCTATCTATCACCGGCCTGTGCTCTGCACAATGCTGCACCTCCTACCCCTCCTCTCATCCCTATCTATCACCGGCCTGTGCTCTGCACAATGCTGCACCTCCTACCCCTCCTCTCATCCCTATCTATCACCGGCCTGTGCTCTGCACAATGCTGCACCTCCTACCCCTCCTCTCATCCCTATCTATCACCAGCCTGTGCTCTGCACAATGCTGCACCTCCTACCTCTCCTCTCATCCCTATCTATCACCAGCCTGTGCTCTGCACAATGCTGCACCTCCTACCTCTCCTCTCATCCCTATCTATCACCGGCCTGTGCTCTGCACAATGCTGCACCTCCTACCTCTCCTCTCATCCCTATCTATCACCGGCCTGTGCTCTGCACAATGCTGCACCTCCTACCTCTCCTCTCATCCCTATCTATCACCGGCCTGTGCTCTGCACAATGCTGCACCTCCTACCCCTCCTCTCATCCCTATCTATCACCGGCCTGTGCTCTGCACAATGCTGCACCTCCTACCTCTCCTCTCATCCCTATCTATCACCAGCCTGTGCTCTGCACAATGCTGCACCTCCTACCTCTCCTCTCATCCCTATCTATCACCGGCCTGTGCTCTGCACAATGCTGCACCTCCTACCTCTCCTCTCATCCCTATCTATCACCGGCCTGTGCTCTGCACAATGCTGCACCTCCTACCTCTCCTCTCATCCCTATCTATCACCTGCCTGTGCTCTGCACAATGCTGCACCTCCTACCTCTCCTCTCATCCCTATCTATCACCAGCCTGTGCTCTGCACAATGCTGCACCTCCTACCCCTCCTCTCATCCCTATCTATCACCAGCCTGTGCTCTGCACAATGCTGCACCTCCTACCCCTCCTCTCATCCCTATCTATCACCGGCCTGTGCTCTGCACAATGCTGCTCCTCCTACCTCTCCTCTCATCCCTATCTATCACCGGCCTGTGCTCTGCACAATGCTGCACCTCCTACCTCTCCTCTCATCCCTATCTATCACCGGCCTGTGCTCTGCACAATGCTGCACCTCCTACCTCTCCTCTCATTCCTATCTATCACCGGCCTGTGCTCTGCACAATGCTGCACCTCCTACCTCTCCTCTCATCCCTATCTATCACCGGCCTGTGCTCTGCACAATGCTGCACCACCTACCTCTCCTCTCATCCCTATCTATCACCGGCCTGTGCTCTGCACAATGCTGCACCTCCTACCTCTCCTCTCATCCCTATCTATCACCGGCCTGTGCTCTGCACAATGCTGCACCTCCTACCTCTCCTCTCATCCCTATCTATCACCGGCCTGTGCTCTGCACAATGCTGCACCTCCTACCTCTCCTCTCATCCCTATCTATCACCGGCCTGTGCTCTGCACAATGCTGCACCTCCTACCTCTCCTCTCATCCCTATCTATCACCGGCCTGTGCTCTGCACAATGCTGCACCTCCTACCTCTCCTCTCATCCCTATCTATCACCGGCCTGTGCTCTGCACAATGCTGCACCTCCTACCTCTCCTCTCATCCCTATCTATCACCGGCCTGTGCTCTGCACAATGCTGCACCTCCTACCTCTCCTCTCATCCCTATCTATCACCAGCCTGTGCTCTGCACAATGCTGCACCTCCTACCTCTCCTCTCATCCCTATCTATCACCGGCCTGTGCTCTGCACAATGCTGCACCTCCTACCCCTCCTCTCATCCCTATCTATCACCGGCCTGTGCTCTGCACAATGCTGCACCTCCTACCCCTCCTCTCATCCCTATCTATCACCGGCCTGTGCTCTGCACAATGCTGCACCTCCTACCCCTCCTCTCATCCCTATCTATCACCAGCCTGTGCTCTGCACAATGCTGCACCTCCTACCTCTCCTCTCATCCCTATCTATCACCAGCCTGTGCTCTGCACAATGCTGCACCTCCTACCTCTCCTCTCATCCCTATCTATCACCGGCCTGTGCTCTGCACAATGCTGCACCTCCTACCTCTCCTCTCATCCCTATCTATCACCGGCCTGTGCTCTGCACAATGCTGCACCTCCTACCTCTCCTCTCATCCCTATCTATCACCGGCCTGTGCTCTGCACAATGCTGCACCTCCTACCCCTCCTCTCATCCCTATCTATCACCGGCCTGTGCTCTGCACAATGCTGCACCTCCTACCTCTCCTCTCATCCCTATCTATCACCGGCCTGTGCTCTGCACAATGCTGCACCTCCTACCTCTCCTCTCATCCCTATCTATCACCGGCCTGTGCTCTGCACAATGCTGCACCTCCTACCTCTCCTCTCATCCCTATCTATCACCTGCCTGTGCTCTGCACAATGCTGCACCTCCTACCTCTCCTCTCATCCCTATCTATCACCGGCCTGTGCTCTGCACAATGCTGCACCTCCTACCTCTCCTCTCATCCCTATCTATCACCGGTCCTGTGCTCTGCACAATGCTGCACCTCCTACCTCTCCTCTCATCCCTATCTATCACCGGCCTGTGCTCTGCACAATGCTGCACCTCCTACCTCTCCTCTCATCCCTATCTATCACCGGCCTGTGCTCTGCACAATGCTGCACCTCCTACCTCTCCTCTCATCCCTATCTATCACCGGCCTGTGCTCTGCACAATGCTGCACCTCCTACCTCTCCTCTCATCCCTATCTATCACCGGCCTGTGCTCTGCACAATGCTGCACCTCCTACCTCTCCTCTCATCCCTATCTATCACCGGCCTGTGCTCTGCACAATGCTGCACCTCCTACCTCTCCTCTCATCCCTATCTATCACCGGCCTGTGCTCTGCACAATGCTGCACCTCCTACCTCTCCTCTCATCCCTATCTATCACCGGCCTGTGCTCTGCACAATGCTGCACCTCCTACCTCTCCTCTCATCCCTATCTATCACCGGCCTGTGCTCTGCACAATGCTGCACCTCCTACCTCTCCTCTCATCCCTATCTATCACCGGCCTGTGCTCTGCACAATGCTGCACCTCCTACCCTCCTCTCATCCCTATCTATCACCGGCCTGTGCTCTGCACAATGCTGCACCTCCTACCCTCCTCTCATCCCTATCTATCACCGCCTGTGCTCTGCACAATGCTGCACCTCCTACCTCTCCTCTCATCCCTATCTATCACCGGCCTGTGCTCTGCACAATGCTGCACCTCCTACCTCTCCTCTCATCCCTATCTATCACCGGCCTGTGCTCTGCACAATGCTGCACCTCCTACCTCTCCTCTCATCCCTATCTATCACCGGCCTGTGCTCTGCACAATGCTGCACCTCCTACCTCTCCTCTCATCCCTATCTATCACCGGCCTGTGCTCTGCACAATGCTGCACCTCCTACCTCTCCTCTCATCCCTATCTATCACCGGCCTGTGCTCTGCACAATGCTGCACCTCCTACCTCTCCTCTCATCCCTATCTATCACCGGCCTGTGCTCTGCACAATGCTGCACCTCCTACCTCTCCTCTCATCCCTATCTATCACCAGCCTGTGCTCTGCACAATGCTGCACCTCCTACCTCTCCTCTCATCCCTATCTATCACCGGCCTGTGCTCTGCACAATGCTGCACCTCCTACCTCTCCTCTCATCCCTATCTATCACCGGCCTGTGCTCTGCACAATGCTGCACCTCCTACCTCTCCTCTCATCCCTATCTATCACCAGCCTGTGCTCTGCACAATGCTGCACCTCCTACCTCTCCTCTCATCCCTATCTATCACCGGCCTGTGCTCTGCACAATGCTGCACCTCCTACCTCTCCTCTCATCCCTATCTATCACCAGCCTGTGCTCTGCACAATGCTGCACCTCCTACCTCTCCTCTCATCCCTATCTATCACCGGGCCTGTGCTCTGCACAATGCTGCACCTCCTACCTCTCCTC
>NC_092419.1:3017518-3060018 GCF_040894005.1 Engystomops pustulosus
ATCCCTATCTATCACCGGCCTGTGCTCTGCACAATGCTGCACCTCCTACCTCTCCTCTAATCCCTATCTATCACCGGCCTTTGCTCTGCACAATGCTGCACCTCCTACCTCTCCTCTCATCCCTATCTATCACCGGCCTGTGCTCTGCACAATGCTGCACCTCCTACCCCTCCTCTCATCCCTATCTATCACCGGCCTGTGCTCTGCACAATGCTGCACCTCCTACCTCTCCTCTCATCCCTATCTATCACTATCCTGTGCTCTGCACAATGCTGCACCTCCTACCTCTCCTCTCATCCCTATCTATCACCGGCCTGTGCTCTGCACAATGCTGCACCTCCTACCTCTCCTCTCATCCCTATCTATCACCGGCCTGTGCTCTGCACAATGCTGCACCTCCTACCTCTCCTCTCATCCCTATCTATCACCGGCCTGTGCTCTGCACAATGCTGCACCTCCTACCTCTCCTCTCATCCCTATCTATCACCGGCCTGTGCTCTGCACAATGCTGCACCTCCTACCTCTCCTCTCATCCCTATCTATCACCGGCCTGTGCTCTGCACAATGCTGCACCTCCTACCTCTCCTCTCATCCCTATCTATCACCAGCCTGTGCTCTGCACAATGCTGCACCTCCTACCTCTCCTTTCATCCCTATCTATCACCGGCCTGTGCTCTGCACAATGCTGCACCTCCTACCTCTCCTCTCATCCCTATCTATCACCGGCCTGTGCTCTGCACAATGCTGCACGTCCTACCTCTCCTCTCATCCCTATCTATCACCGGCCTGTGCTCTGCACAATGCTGCACCTCCTACCTCTCCTCTCATCCCTATCTATCACCGGCCTGTGCTCTGCACAATGCTGCACCTCCTACCTCTCCTCTCATTCCTATCTATCACCGGCCTGTGCTCTGCACAATGCTGCACCTCCTACCTCTCCTCTCATCCCTATCTATCACCGGCCTGTGCTCTGCACAATGCTGCACCACCTACCTCTCCTCTCATCCCTATCTATCACTGGACTGTGCTCTGCACAATGCTGCACCTCCTACCTCTCATCCCTATCTATCACCAGCCTGTGCTCTGCACAATGCTGCACCTCCTACCTCTCCTCTCATCCCTATCTATCACCGGCCTGTGCTCTGCACAATGCTGCACCACCTACCTCTCCTCTCATCCCTATCTATCACCGGCCTGTGCTCTGCACAATGCTGCACCTCCTACCTCTCCTCTCATCCCTATCTATCACCGGCCTGTGCTCTGCACAATGCTGCACCTCCTACCTCTCCTCTCATCCCTATCTATCACCGGCCTGTGCTCTGCACAATGCTGCACCTCCTACCTCTCCTCTCATCCCTATCTATCACCGGCCTGTGCTCTGCACAATGCTGCACCTCCTACCTCTCCTCTCATCCCTATCTATCACCGGCCTGTGCTCTGCACAATGCTGCACCTCCTACCTCTCCTCTCATCCCTATCTATCACCGGCCTGTGCTCTGCACAATGCTGCACCTCCTACCTCTCCTCTCATCCCTATCTATCACCGGCCTGTGCTCTGCACAATGCTGCACCTCCTACCTCTCCTCTCATCCCTATCTATCACCGGCCTGTGCTCTGCACAATGCTGCACCTCCTACCCCTCCTCTCATCCCTATCTATCACCGGCCTGTGCTCTGCACAATGCTGCACCTCCTACCTCTCCTCTCATCCCTATCTATCACCGGCCTGTGCTCTGCACAATGCTGCACCTCCTACCTCTCCTCTCATCCCTATCTATCACCGGCCTGTGCTCTGCACAATGCTGCACCTCCTACCTCTCCTCTCATCCCTATCTATCACCGGCCTGTGCTCTGCACAATGCTGCACCTCCTACCTCTCCTCTCATCCCTATCTATCACCGGCCTGTGCTCTGCACAATGCTGCACCTCCTACCTCTCCTCTCATCCCTATCTATCACCGGCCTGTGCTCTGCACAATGCTGCACCTCCTACCTCTCCTCTCATCCCTATCTATCACCAGCCTGTGCTCTGCACAATGCTGCACCTCCTACCTCTCCTCTCATCCCTATCTATCACCGGCCTGTGCTCTGCACAATGCTGCACCTCCTACCTCTCCTCTCATCCCTATCTATCCCCATCCTGTACTCTGCACAATGCTGCACCTCCTACCTCTCCTCTCATCCCTATCTATCACCGGCCTGTGCTCTGCACAATGCTGCACCTCCTACCTCTCCTCTCATCCCTATCTATCACCGGCCTGTGCTCTGCACAATGCTGCACCTCCTACCTCTCCTCTCATCCCTATCTATCACCGGCCTGTGCTCTGCACAATGCTGCACCTCCTACCTCTCCTCTCATCCCTATCTATCACCGGCCTGTGCTCTGCACAATGCTGCACCTCCTACCTCTCCTCTCATCCCTATCTATCACCGGCCTGTGCTCTGCACAATGCTGCACCTCCTACCTCTCCTCTCATCCCTATCTATCACCGGCCTGTGCTCTGCACAATGCTGCACCTCCTACCTCTCCTCTCATCCCCATCTATCACCAGCCTGTGCTCTGCACAATGCTGCACCTCCTACCTCTCCTCTCATCCCTATCTATCACCGGCCTGTGCTCTGCACAATGCTGCACCTCCTACCTCTCCTCTCATCCCTATCTATCACCGGCCTGTGCTCTGCACAATGCTGCACCTCCTACCTCTCCTCACATCCCTATCTATCACCGGCCTGTGCTCTGCACAATGCTGCACCTCCTACCCCTCCTCTCATCCCTATCTATCACTATCCTGTGCTCTGCACAATGCTGCACCTCCTACCTCTCCTCTCATCCCTATCTATCACTATCCTGTGCTCTGCACAATGCTGCACCTCCTACCTCTCCTCTCATCCCTATCTATCACCGGCCTGTGCTCTGCACAATGCTGCACCTCCTACCTCTCCTCTCATCCCTATCTATCACCGGCCTGTGCTCTGCACAATGCTGCACCTCCTACCTCTCCTCTCATCCCTATCTATCACCGGCCTGTGCTCTGCACAATGCTGCACCTCCTACCTCTCCTCTCATCCCTATCTATCACCAGCCTGTGCTCTGCACAATGCTGCACCTCCTACCTCTCCTCTCATCCCTATCTATCACCGGCCTGTGCTCTGCACAATGCTGCACCTCCTACCTCTCCTCTCATCCCTATCTATCACCGGCCTGTGCTCTGCACAATGCTGCACCTCCTACCCCTCCTCTCATCCCTATCTATCACCGGCCTGTGCTCTGCACAATGCTGCACCTCCTACCCCTCCTCTCATCCCTATCTATCACCGGCCTGTGCTCTGCACAATGCTGCACCTCCTACCCCTCCTCTCATCCCTATCTATCACCAGCCTGTGCTCTGCACAATGCTGCACCTCCTACCCCTCCTCTCATCCCTATCTATCACCAGCCTGTGCTCTGCACAATGCTGCACCTCCTACCTCTCCTCTCATCCCTATCTATCACCGGCCTGTGCTCTGCACAATGCTGCACCTCCTACCTCTCCTCTCATCCCTATCTATCACCGGCCTGTGCTCTGCACAATGCTGCACCTCCTACCTCTCCTCTCATCCCTATCTATCACCTGCCTGTGCTCTGCACAATGCTGCACCTCCTACCTCTCCTCTCATCCCTATCTATCACCGGCCTGTGCTCTGCACAATGCTGCACCTCCTACCTCTCCTCTCATCCCTATCTATCACCGGCCTGTGCTCTGCACAATGCTGCACCTCCTACCTCTCCTCTCATCCCTATCTATCACCGGCCTGTGCTCTGCACAATGCTGCACCTCCTACCTCTCCTCTCATCCCTATCTATCACCGGCCTGTGCTCTGCACAATGCTGCACCTCCTACCTCTCCTCTCATCCCTATCTATCACCGGCCTGTGCTCTGCACAATGCTGCACCTCCTACCTCTCCTCTCATCCCTATCTATCACCGGCCTGTGCTCTGCACAATGCTGCACCTCCTACCTCTCCTCTAATCCCTATCTATCACCGGCCTTTGCTCTGCACAATGCTGCACCTCCTACCTCTCCTCTCATCCCTATCTATCACCGGCCTGTGCTCTGCACAATGCTGCACCTCCTACCCCTCCTCTCATCCCTATCTATCACCGGCCTGTGCTCTGCACAATGCTGCACCTCCTACCTCTCCTCTCATCCCTATCTATCACTATCCTGTGCTCTGCACAATGCTGCACCTCCTACCTCTCCTCTCATCCCTATCTATCACCAGCCTGTGCTCTGCACAATGCTGCACCTCCTACCTCTCCTCTCATCCCTATCTATCACCGGCCTGTGCTCTGCACAATGCTGCACCTCCTACCTCTCCTCTCATCCCTATCTATCACCGGCCTGTGCTCTGCACAATGCTGCACCTCCTACCTCTCCTCTCATCCCTATCTATCACCAGCCTGTGCTCTGCACAATGCTGCACCTCCTACCTCTCCTTTCATCCCTATCTATCACCGGCCTGTGCTCTGCACAATGCTGCACCTCCTACCTCTCCTCTCATCCCTATCTATCACCGGCCTGTGCTCTGCACAATGCTGCACGTCCTACCTCTCCTCTCATCCCTATCTATCACCGGCCTGTGCTCTGCACAATGCTGCACGTCCTACCTCTCCTCTCATCCCTATCTATCACCGGCCTGTGCTCTGCACAATGCTGCACCTCCTACCTCTCCTCTCATCCCTATCTATCACCGGCCTGTGCTCTGCACAATGCTGCACCTCCTACCTCTCCTCTCATTCCTATCTATCACCGGCCTGTGCTCTGCACAATGCTGCACCTCCTACCTCTCCTCTCATCCCTATCTATCACCGGCCTGTGCTCTGCACAATGCTGCACCTCCTACCTCTCCTCTCATTCCTATCTATCACCGGCCTGTGCTCTGCACAATGCTGCACCTCCTACCTCTCCTCTCATCCCTATCTATCACCGGCCTGTGCTCTGCACAATGCTGCACCTCCTACCTCTCCTCTCATCCCTATCTATCACCGGCCTGTGCTCTGCACAATGCTGCACCTCCTACCTCTCCTCTCATCCCTATCTATCACCGGCCTGTGCTCTGCACAATGCTGCACCTCCTACCTCTCCTCTAATCCCTATCTATCACCGGCCTTTGCTCTGCACAATGCTGCACCTCCTACCTCTCCTCTCATCCCTATCTATCACTATCCTGTGCTCTGCACAATGCTGCACCTCCTACCTCTCCTCTCATCCCTATCTATCACCGGCCTGTGCTCTGCACAATGCTGCACCTCCTACCTCTCCTCTCATCCCTATCTATCACCGGCCTGTGCTCTGCACAATGCTGCACCTCCTACCTCTCCTCTCATCCCTATCTATCACCGGCCTGTGCTCTGCACAATGCTGCACCTCCTACCTCTCCTCTCATCCCTATCTATCACCGGCCTGTGCTCTGCACAATGCTGCACCTCCTACCTCTCCTCTCATCCCTATCTATCACCGGCCTGTGCTCTGCACAATGCTGCACCTCCTACCTCTCCTCTCATCCCTATCTATCACCAGCCTGTGCTCTGCACAATGCTGCACCTCCTACCTCTCCTTTCATCCCTATCTATCACCGGCCTGTGCTCTGCACAATGCTGCACCTCCTACCTCTCCTCTCATCCCTATCTATCACCGGCCTGTGCTCTGCACAATGCTGCACGTCCTACCTCTCCTCTCATCCCTATCTATCACCGGCCTGTGCTCTGCACAATGCTGCACGTCCTACCTCTCCTCTCATCCCTATCTATCACCGGCCTGTGCTCTGCACAATGCTGCACCTCCTACCTCTCCTCTCATCCCTATCTATCACCGGCCTGTGCTCTGCACAATGCTGCACCTCCTACCTCTCCTCTCATTCCTATCTATCACCGGCCTGTGCTCTGCACAATGCTGCACCTCCTACCTCTCCTCTCATCCCTATCTATCACCGGCCTGTGCTCTGCACAATGCTGCACCACCTACCTCTCCTCTCATCCCTATCTATCACTGGACTGTGCTCTGCACAATGCTGCACCTCCTACCTCTCATCCCTATCTATCACCAGCCTGTGCTCTGCACAATGCTGCACCTCCTACCTCTCCTCTCATCCCTATCTATCACCGGCCTGTGCTCTGCACAATGCTGCACCACCTACCTCTCCTCTCATCCCTATCTATCACCGGCCTGTGCTCTGCACAATGCTGCACCTCCTACCTCTCCTCTCATCCCTATCTATCACCGGCCTGTGCTCTGCACAATGCTGCACCTCCTACCTCTCCTCTCATCCCTATCTATCACCGGCCTGTGCTCTGCACAATGCTGCACCTCCTACCTCTCCTCTCATCCCTATCTATCACCGGCCTGTGCTCTGCACAATGCTGCACCTCCTACCTCTCCTCTCATCCCTATCTATCACCGGCCTGTGCTCTGCACAATGCTGCACCTCCTACCTCTCCTCTCATCCCTATCTATCACCGGCCTGTGCTCTGCACAATGCTGCACCTCCTACCTCTCCTCTCATCCCTATCTATCACCGGCCTGTGCTCTGCACAATGCTGCACCTCCTACCTCTCCTCTCATCCCTATCTATCACCGGCCTGTGCTCTGCACAATGCTGCACCTCCTACCCCTCCTCTCATCCCTATCTATCACCGGCCTGTGCTCTGCACAATGCTGCACCTCCTACCTCTCCTCTCATCCCTATCTATCACCGGCCTGTGCTCTGCACAATGCTGCACCTCCTACCTCTCCTCTCATCCCTATCTATCACCGGCCTGTGCTCTGCACAATGCTGCACCTCCTACCTCTCCTCTCATCCCTATCTATCACCGGCCTGTGCTCTGCACAATGCTGCACCTCCTACCTCTCCTCTCATCCCTATCTATCACCGGCCTGTGCTCTGCACAATGCTGCACCTCCTACCTCTCCTCTCATCCCTATCTATCACCGGCCTGTGCTCTGCACAATGCTGCACCTCCTACCTCTCCTCTCATCCCTATCTATCACTGGACTGTGCTCTGCACAATGCTGCACCTCCTACCTCTCCTCTCATCCCTATCTATCACCGGCCTGTGCTCTGCACAATGCTGCACCTCCTACCTCTCCTCTCATCCCTATCTATCACTGGACTGTGCTCTGCACAATGCTGCACCTCCTACCTCTCCTCTCATCCCTATCTATCACCAGCCTGTGCTCTGCACAATGCTGCACCTCCTACCTCTCCTCTCATCCCTATCTATCACCGGCCTGTGCTCTGCACAATGCTGCACCTCCTACCTCTCCTCTCATCCCTATCTATCACCGGCCTGTGCTCTGCACAATGCTGCACCTCCTACCTCTCCTCTCATCCCTATCTATCACCGGCCTGTGCTCTGCACAATGCTGCACCTCCTACCTCTCCTCTCATCCCTATCTATCACCGGCCTGTGCTCTGCACAATGCTGCACCTCCTACCTCTCCTCTCATCCCTATCTATCACCGGCCTGTGCTCTGCACAATGCTGCACCTCCTACCTCTCCTCTCATCCCTATCTATCACCGGCCTGTGCTCTGCACAATGCTGCACCTCCTACCTCTCCTCTCATCCCTATCTATCACCGGCCTGTGCTCTGCACAATGCTGCACCTCCTACCTCTCCTCTCATCCCTATCTATCACCGGCCTGTGCTCTGCACAATGCTGCACCTCCTACCTCTCCTCTCATCCCTATCTATCACCGGCCTGTGCTCTGCACAATGCTGCACCTCCTACCTCTCCTCTCATCCCTATCTATCACCGGCCTGTGCTCTGCACAATGCTGCACCTCCTACCTCTCCTCTCATCCCTATCTATCACTGGCCTGTGCTCTGCACAATGCTGCACCTCCTACCTCTCCTCTCATCCCTATCTATCACTAGCCTGTGCTCTGCACAATGCTGCACCTCCTACCTCTCCTCTCATCCCTATCTATCACCGGCCTGTGCTCTGCACAATGCTGCACCTCCTACCTCTCCTCTCATCCCTATCTATCACTGGACTGTGCTCTGCACAATGCTGCACCTCCTACCTCTCCTCTCATCCCTATCTATCACCAGCCTGTGCTCTGCACAATGCTGCACCTCCTACCTCTCCTCTCATCCCTATCTATCACCAGCCTGTGCTCTGCACAATGCTGCACCTCCTACCTCTCCTCTCATCCCTATCTATCACCGGCCTGTGCTCTGCACAATGCTGCACCTCCTACCTCTCCTCTCATCCCTATCTATCACCGGCCTGTGCTCTGCACAATGCTGCACCTCCTACCTCTCCTCTCATCCCTATCTATCACCGGCCTGTGCTCTGCACAATGCTGCACCTCCTACCTCTCCTCTCATCCCTATCTATCACCGGCCTGTGCTCTGCACAATGCTGCACCTCCTACCCCTCCTCTCATCCCTATCTATCACCGGCCTGTGCTCTGCACAATGCTGCACCTCCTACCTCTCCTCTCATCCCTATCTATCACCAGCCTGTGCTCTGCACAATGCTGCACCTCCTACCTCTCCTCTCATCCCTATCTATCACCGGCCTGTGCTCTGCACAATGCTGCACCTCCTACCTCTCCTCTCATCCCTATCTATCACCAGCCTGTGCTCTGCACAATGCTGCACCTCCTACCTCTCCTCTCATCCCTATCTATCACCAGCCTGTGCTCTGCACAATGCTGCACCTCCTACCTCTCCTCTCATCCCTATCTATCACCGGCCTGTGCTCTGCACAATGCTGCACCTCCTACCTCTCCTCTCATCCCTATCTATCACCGGCCTGTGCTCTGCACAATGCTGCACCTCCTACCTCTCCTCTCATCCCTATCTATCACCGGCCTGTGCTCTGCACAATGCTGCACCTCCTACCTCTCCTCTCATCCCTATCTATCACCGGCCTGTGCTCTGCACAATGCTGCACCTCCTACCTCTCCTCTCATCCCTATCTATCACCGGCCTGTGCTCTGCACAATGCTGCACCTCCTACCCCTCCTCTCATCCCTATCTATCACCGGCCTGTGCTCTGCACAATGCTGCACCTCCTACCTCTCCTCTCATCCCTATCTATCACCAGCCTGTGCTCTGCACAATGCTGCACCTCCTACCTCTCCTCTCATCCCTATCTATCACCGGCCTGTACTCTGCACAATGCTGCACCTCCTACCTCTCCTCTCATCCCTATCTATCACCGGCCTGTGCTCTGCACAGTGCTGCACCTCCTACCTCTCCTCTCATCCCTATCTATCACCGGCCTGTGCTCTGCACAGTGCTGCACCTCCTACCTCTCCTCTCATCCCTATCTATCACCGGCCTGTGCTCTGCACAATGCTGCACCTCCTACCTCTCCTCTCATCCCTATCTATCACCGGCCTGTGCTCTGCACAATGCTGCACCTCCTACCTCTCCTCTCATCCCTATCTATCACCAGCCTGTGCTCTGCACAATGCTGCACCTCCTACCTCTCCTCTCATCCCTATCTATCACCGGCCTGTGCTCTGCACAATGCTGCACCTCCTACCTCTCCTCTCATCCCTATCTATCACCGGCCTGTGCTCTGCACAATGCTGCACCTCCTACCTCTCCTCTCATCCCTATCTATCACCGGCCTGTGCTCTGCACAATGCTGCACCTCCTACCTCTCCTCTCATCCCTATCTATCACCGGCCTGTGCTCTGCACAATGCTGCACCTCCTACCTCTCCTCTCATCCCTATCTATCACCGGCCTCTGCCTGTGTGTGACTTGCAGAAGAGAATTCCTGAGGGCGGGGACTGAGGAAGATGAGAGAGATGCTTGCGGTGTGTGACTTGTTGCTTGCTCCCTCATTCTCTTCAGCGAGTCACACACTGTCAGCATCTCTCTCAACACCCTCACTATATTCCCAAGGATAAAGACATCTAGAAGGTTCTGTGTGTGGTCTGGGAGATGGTCGCTGGTGACTGGAACATTATATAACCACTGTTACCTCCTGTGTCCCCACTTCCTTCTCATAGATTGTAAGCTCTTGTGATCAGGGCACTCACTCCTCTTTGACCATTTAATTACTCTGTAATGTCTTGGCTCTGCCCCCATGATCTGTACAGCGCTGCCAAATATCTTACTGAAAGGGATGTCTCCATCATCCCGGCCGCGCTCCTGCACGCAGGGCTCCTTCCCGCGCTCAATCCGTGATATTACTTCTGGTTTCAGATAAAAACGACCTAAAATGATTAGAAAGTGTAGAAAAGGAAAGACACGTGAAATATCCGATGTACAGAACACAGAACTTGAGTCTGGTGTCACAGCCTCCTCACCCAGGGAGCGCACGGCCCGGTAATTCTCCATCATCACATCCTTGTAAAGTCTCTTCTGCTCGGTTCCTAGAAAGCTCCATTCTTCTTCAGAAAAATAGACGGCAATATCCTCAAAATCTTTAACCCCTACATCCTGCAACACAGAAGACAGGATCAATGTATCCTCCACTATGCGCTGAGATGTCATGTGAATGGAGCGCAGGAGCAGGACATGCGCAGCTACTGCTTCAGTCACTTCTATGCAGCATCTGCTCCTATCCGGCTTTCTATAGGAGTCAATGGAGGTGCAGCTGAGCACGAGATCCGAGTATTGCACATCAGATGGTCGGACGCCACAGGAGCGGCTCATACAGATCTAATATGTATGGGAAGCCTCAGGGAGATGCCGCACATTACCGTTTTGACTCCATTTTGTAAGCGCACTGGGGCGGCCCGCTGCCGATCGAATATCCGTTTATATGCAAACACATGCAATCATTGCCGGTGTCTTGTATTGTGTAAATGCGAGACACCGGGCGCTGATTGCCGATCGCATGCGTTGCCGCAGGTTACCCCAGTGTGATGCCACCCATGGCGTTAAAAACAGATGCGTTTTAAAAACGGATCCGTTTTTTAACCGTTTACCAGGCGTTTGGTTGCTTACAACCTGTTTATCTATTAAGATATTAGGGAAAAAAGTGAAAACCGCCACGTGTTGGCATCATCCTCACTGCAGCACATGTGAGACGTGTGAAGATTTCGGTGAATGTCCTATCACACAGGCTCAGAATTTATATACAAAAGGGTTTTTTTGTTTTTGTTTCTATCTTCAGACTGAGCCCAAATACTCGTCACACTCGGGAGGAATTGGGCATCAAACGTTGCACAGCGTATTATCATTTTAGTCATTATGAAATTGTCAGTTTTGGCCTAAATGAATGTATTTTCCAAAAAAAATTTAAAAGTTTCTAAATCGCAGGTCCATATTGTTTTATCCCATGTGAAACACTTAAAGGGTTAATAGACTTAATAGAAGTTGTTTTACATACATCGAGGGGTGAAGTTTCTATAGTGGGGTCATTTATTGGACACCAAACTACCCACAGGTTCTTATGGACTGGTGGTTTAGTGTCCCAAATGGCGCTGTATGATATTTTTAAGTGGCCATATACAACCCCCCCCCTCCGTCCCTGCGTTGCGCCTGTGCATTCGGCGCAGTACACCTCGGCATCACCACGTAACGCTGTAGGTGCGGCGCGTAGGCAATAAAGCGAGTTTCACTTCCCACATTGCGAGAGGAGGCGTCGGATCTTCGGATGTGAGTGTCAGGTGCCTCCGCAGACTCACATCCTGGTAATTACACATCCTGTACAGCCCTCAGGTCCATCTGGGACCAATAATCACAGGTCCAGAATGTTTAGGGTCCCATATGGACCTGACAAGTCCTCGGAAAAGAAGTGAGTCCAAACATGGACAGAGACACCCACCATCACTCAGCGCGGGGCCAATCAGCAACGGAACTCCTGCTCCAGGGGTCTCTGCAAAACAGAAGATAAGAATCACATGCAGGATGGAGATCGGACATATCTGACGGCAAAACACAAGGAATGCGGATAAACTGCTCAGAAATATCAGGGAGTTAAAACCACATGGGGAAAAATTCTATAAAATTTTGGCAGATTAAGAATCTGTGATGTTTTTTTCAGGCAAAATACTCTAATTTAATGTTTTGCTATAAATATTATATGAGCACCGGATACACCCGAACTCCCGATACACCCGAGCTCCCGATACACCCGAGCTCCCGATACACCCGAGCTCCCGATACACCCGAGCTCCCGATACACCCGAGCTCCCGATATACCCGAGCTCCCGATACACCCGAGCTCACGATACACCTGAGCTCCCAATGTACCCGAGCTCCCGATATACCCGAGCTCCCGATATACCTGAGCTCCCGATACACCTGAGCAACCGATACACCCGAGCAAACGATACACCCGAGCAACCGATACACCCAACCTCCCGATATAAACAAGCTCCAGATACACCTGAGCTCCCGATACACCCGAGCAACCGATACACCCGAGCAACCGATACACCTGAGCAACCGATACACCCGAGCAACCGATACACCCGAGCAACCGATACACCCGAGCAACCGATACACCCGAGCAACCGATACACCCGAGCTCCCGATACACCCGAGCTCCCGATACACCCGAGCTCCCGATACACCCGAGCTCCCGATACACCTGAGCAACCGATACACCCAACCTCCCGATATAAACAAGCTCCCGATACACCCGAGCTCCCGATACACCCGAGCTCCCGATACACCCGAGCTCCCGATACACCTGAGCTCCCAATGTACCCGAGCTCCCGATATACCCGAGCTCCCGATATACCCGAGCTCCCGATACACCTGAGCTCCCGATACACCTGAGCTCCCGATACACCCGAGCAACCGATACACCCGAGCAACCGATACACCCAACCTCCCGATATAAACAAGCTCCAGATACACCTGAGCTCCCGATACACCCGAGCAACCGATACACCCGAGCAACCGATACACCTGAGCAACCGATACACCCGAGCAACCGATACACCCGAACAAACGATACACCTGAGCAACCGATACACCCGAGCTCCCGATACACCCGAGCTCCCGATACACCCGAGCTCCCGATACACCCGAGCAACCGATACACCCGAGCTCCCGATACACCTGAGCAACCGATACACCCAACCTCCCGATATACCCGAGCTCCCGATACACCCGAGCTCCCGATACACCCGAGCTCCCGATACACCCGAGCAACCGATACACCCGAGCTCCCGATACACCTGAGCAACCGATACACCCAACCTCCCGATATAAACAAGCTCCAGATACACCCCAGCCCCCGATATACCCGAGCTCCCGATACACCCGAGCTCCCGATACACCCGAGCTCCCGATACACCCGAGCTCCCGATACACCCGAGCTCCCGATACACCCGAGCTCCCGATACACCCGATACACCTGAGCAACCGATATACCCAACCTCCCGATATAAACAAGCTCCAGATACACCCCAGCCCCCGATATACCCCAGCTCCCGATACACCCGAGCTCCCGATACACCCGAGCTCCCGATACACCCGAGCAACCGATACACCCGAGCTCCCGATATCACTGAAATCCTGATGTACCCAAGCACCTGGTTCACCCGAGAAAACTAGAAGGGGGGGGGGGTGAGGACTAGGGGAGGAGAGGACTAGGGGGGGGGGGGGTGAGGACTAGGGGGGAGGAGAGGACTAGCGGGGAGGGGAGAGGACTAGCAGGGGGGACAGGACTATCAGGGGAGAGGACAAGTGGGAGGGGGACTAGCAGGGGGGGGGGTGTTTAGCAGGGGGCTAAAGAGGAGCTTTGTGACTGATACCTTTTATCTGCATAATGTTTATGAATACGTTTTGTGTTATTGGGGTGAGGAGGGACATTGTTTCATTATGTGACTTGTGCCGGTGACACATCCGGAGGGATCTGCTGCTCCTATAGATTTCTCTCTGTAATCCTTTATCATTACATTTGTAGAATCCCCTCTACACGGGTCACGGCTCCTCGGAGACCCCGGGGCTATGACATCACGTAGAGGCTGATGATGTCATCACTACTGACAGGAGAGCTGCAGAACTATAACTCCCAGCATGTCGGGTCGCAGGATGCATTACTTGCATGAGCTTCTGACCAGCAGTAGAACTACAAGTCCCAGGCAGCACGCGGTGCAGTCTCTATACACACGGGGCAGGTCTCCCGCACGCATGAGCGGCGCGCGGGTCACGTGATGCACGCGGCTCCGCACATAAATACACAATAACACCAAAAATGAGCACATACCTGGCCGCTGCCGCAAACCACCGCGTCACGTGACCCAGCCGCTTCTTGGTTGGCTCGCCGAAGTGTGACGACATTGCTGCCGCTTGGATTTCTGGGTCAGGTAGTTCTTATCGCCGTAGACTCCATTATTAAATAACCACTCTGGACTACGGTTCCCAGAGAGCGCGCTGTGAGGGGCGATCACATGACACGCAGCAGCCAATGAGCTTCCAGGATCCTTGTTGTCCGTTTTGGCGGGCAGTGCGTGAGGGTGGGGATAGTTTACGGACGGCGGCAGGTTTTAGGGGGTGGCGTGAGGTTTTCAGTCTCTGGTACCATCAGAGATAGTTATAATAAGCTTCTGGTCATGAGGTAAAAACAAGGTCTAGTTATTTGCAAGAATTACATTTGTTTTGCAAATAAAATTAGAAATGTATCAATAAAGTTGGTTCAGGGAAGGAACAACGTGAGTTCTGGTGGTAAACGATGCGAAACCGGTGTCACCCGCTCCCGATCACAAGCGTTTTGCTGTAAATGAATCTGCGAGCAGCACAAGCTCCTTCCTGCTGAGCCTGAATTGCATTTCTGAGGCTGCGGTCGCATGTTTTGCTAGCATTGCATTCACAATGCGGCACAGGGGTTGGGCCTCGGCCCGATCGCATATGCATTTCCAGGGAATCGCATGGATTTTGCCAACTTCACCGCATTTGGAATTTTTTTTCCAGCTTCCCACTACATGGAATAATAAATAACGTCACTGAGAAGTAAAATTTGTTACAATTTTACTTCTCCTCTGCAACCCACACACGGCTCAGGTAGTGCAGCTCACTCAGGATTGCACAGAGATTTTAGCTTTGGCCAGAAGGTTTGCTGTGTCTGTCAGTGTAGTGTCAGTACCAAGAGGCAGGTCAGTACACCAGGAGATGTGGAGGAGATACCAGGAGCCATGCTAGTACACCAGGAGATGTGGAGGAGGGGATACCAGGAGCTTGGCTAGTACACCAGGAGATGTGGAGGAGATACCTAGAGACAGGCCAGTACTCAAGGAGATGTGGAGGAGGAGATACCAGGAGACAGGCCAGTACTCAAGGAGATACCAGGAGACAGGCCAGTACACCAGGAGATGTGGAGGAGATACCAGGAGACAGGCTAGTACACCAGGAGATGTGGAGGAAATACCAGAAGACAGGCCAGTACACCAGGAGATGTGGAGGAGATACCAGGATACAGGCCAGTGCACCAGGAGACGTGGAGGAGGAGATACCAAGATACAGGCCAGTGCACCAGGAGACGTGGAGGAGGAGATACCAGGAGACAGGCCAGTACACCAGGAGACAGGCCAGTACACCAGAAGATGTGGAGGAGATACCAAGAGAACGGCCAGTACACCAGGAGATGTGGAGGGGATACCAGGAGACAGGCCAATACACCAGGTGACATGGAGGAGATACCAGGAGACAGGCCAGTACACTAGGAGACATGGAGGAGGAGATACCTAGAGACAGGCCAGTACACCAGGAGATGTGGAGGAGGAGATAACAGGAGACAGGCCAGTACACCAGGAGATGTGGAGGAGATACCAGGAGACAGGCCAGTACATCAGGAGATGTGGAGGAGATACCAGGAGACAGGCCAGTACATCAGGAGATGTGGAGGAGGGGATACCAGGAGATGTGGAGGAGATACCAGGAGCCATGCTAGTACACCAGGAGATGTGGAGGAGGGGATACCAGGAGCTTGGCTAGTACACCAGGAGATGTGGAGGAGATACCAGGAGACAGGCCAGTACTCAAGGAGATGTGGAGGAGGAGATACCAGGAGACAGGCCAGTACACCAGGAGATGTGGAGGAGATACCAGGAGACAGGCTAGTACACCAGGAGATGTGGAGGAAATACCAGAAGACAGGCCAGTACACCAGGAGATGTGGAGGAGATACCAGGATACAGGCCAGTGCACCAGGAGACGTGGAGGAGGAGATACCAAGATACAGGCCAGTGCACCAGGAGACGTGGAGGAGGAGATACCAGGAGACAGGCTAGTACACCAGGAGACGTGGAGGAGGAGATACCAAGATACAGGCCAGTGCACCAGGAGACGTGGAGGAGGAGATACCAGGAGACAGGCCAGTACACCAGGAGACAGGCCAGTACACCAGAAGATGTGGAGGAGATACCAATTGAACGGCCAGTACACCAGGAGATGTGGAGGGGATACCAGGAGACAGGCCAATACACCAGGTGACATGGAGGAGATACCAGGAGACAGGCCAGTACACCAGGAGATGTGGAGGAGGAGATAACAGGAGACAGGCCAGTACACCAGGAGACATGGAGGATATACCAGGAGACAGGCCAGTACACTAGGAGACATGGAGGAGGAGATACCTAGAGACAGGCCAGTGCACCAGGAGATGTGGAGGAGGAGATACCAGGAGACAGGCCAGTACACCAGGAGATGTGGAGGAGATACCAGGAGACAGGCCAGTACACCAGGAGATGTGGAGGAGATACCAGGAGACAGGCCAGTACATCAGGAGATGTGGAGGAGGGGATACCAGGAGATGTGTAGGAGGGGATACCAGGAGCTAGGCTAGTACACCAGGAGATGTGGAGGAGATACCAGGAGACAGGCCAGTGCACCAGGAGATGTGCAGGAGATACCAGGAGACAGGCCAGTACTCAAGGAGATGTGGAGGAGGAGATACCAGGAGACAGGCTAGTACACCAGGAGATGTGGAGGGGATACCAGGAGACAGGCCAGTGCACCAGGAGACATGGAGGAGGAGATACCAAGATACAGGCCAGTGCACCAGGAGACGTGGAGGAGGAGATACCAGGAGACAGGCCAGTACACCAGAAGATGTGGAGGAGATACCAAGAGAACGGCCAGTACACCAGGAGATGTGGAGGGGATACCAGGAGACAGGCCAGTACACCAGGAGATGTGGAGGGGATACCAGGAGACAGGCCAATACACCAGGTGACATGGAGGAGATACCAGGAGACAGGCCAGTACATTAGGAGACATTGAGGAGGAGATACCTAGAGACAGGCCAGTGCACCAGGAGATGTGGAGGAGGAGATACCAGGAGACAGGCCAGTACACCAGGAGATGTGGAGGAGATACCAGGAGACAGGCCAGTACACCAGGAGACATGGAGGATATACCAGGACACAGGCCAGTACACTCGGAGACATGGAGGAGGAGATACCAGGAGACAGGCCAGTACACCAGGAGATGTGGAGGAGATACCAGGAGACAGGCCAGTACACCAGGAGATGTGGAGGGGATACCAGGAGACAGGCCAGTACACCAGGAGATGTGAAGGGATTACCAGGAGATAGGCCAGTACACCAGGAGATGTGAAGGGATTACCAGGAGACAGGCCAGTACACCAGGAGATGTGGAGGGGATACCAGGAGACAGGCCAGTAAACCAGGAGATGTGAAGGGATTACCAGGAGATGTGAAGGGATTACCAGGAGATAGGCCAGTACACCAGGAGATGTGGAGGGGATACCAAGAGAACGGCCAGTACACCAGGAGATGTGGAGGGGATACCAGGAGACAGGCCAATACACCAGGTGACATGGAGGAGATACCAGGAGACAGGCCAGTACACTAGGAGACATGGAGGAGGAGATACCTAGAGACAGGCCAGTGCACCAGGAGATGTGGAGGAGATACCAGGAGACAGGCCAGTACACCAGGAGATGTGGAGGGGATACCAGGAGACAGGCCAGTACACCAGGAGATGTGGAGGGGATACCAGAAGACAGGCCAGTGCACCAGGAGACATGGAGGAGGAGATACCAAGATACAGGCCAGTGCACCAGGAGACGTGGAGGAGGAGATACCAGGAGACAGGCCAGTACACCAGGAGACAGGCCAGTACACCAGAAGATGTGGAGGAGATACCAAGAGAACGGCCAGTACACCAGGAGATGTGGAGGGGATACCAGGAGACAGGCCAATACACCAGGTGACATGGAGGAGATACCAGGAGACAGGCCAGTACACTAGGAGACATTGAGGAGGAGATACCTAGAGACAGGCCAGTGCACCAGGAGATGTGGAGGAGGAGATAACAGGAGACAGGCCAGTACACCAGGAGACATGGAGGATATACCAGGAGACAGGCCAGTACACTCGGAGACATGGAGGAGGAGATACCAGGAGACAGGCCAGTACACCAGGAGATGTGGAGGAGATACCAGGAGACAGGCCAGTACACCAGGAGATGTGGAGGGGATACCAGGAGACAGGCCAGTACACCAGGAGATGTGAAGGGATTACCAGGAGATAGGCCAGTACACCAGGAGATGTGGAGGGGATACCAGGAGACAGGCCAGTAAACCAGGAGATGTGAAGGGATTACCAGGAGATGTGAAGGGATTACCAGGAGACAGGCCAGTACACCAGGAGATGTGGAGGGGATACCAGGAGACAGGCCAGTACACCAGGAGACATGGAGGAGATACCAGGAGACGTGGGGGGGGCCGTAGGAGGGCAACAACCCAGCAGTAGGACCGGTACCTCTGCCTTTGCACAAGGAGGAACAGGAGGAGCCCTGCAAAATGTCCACCAGCAGCCACAAATGCACAAACAGAAACTGACTCCATGAGGATGAGGGGCCGATGTCCACAGATGTGGGTTGTGCTCACAGCCCGACGCTGTGCAGGACGCTTGGCTTTCGCCAGAGATCACCAGGATTTGCAGATTCACCACTGCTGCCCGAGCTCTTCACAGATGGAAGCAGGTTCACACGGAGCACATGTGACAGAGTCTGGAGGCTCTGTGGAGAGCGATCTGCTGCCTGCAACATCCTTCAGCATGACCGGTCCGGCAGGGGTCAGTAATGGTGTGGGGGCCGCACAGTCCTCCATGTGATCGCCAGAGGGGCCTGACTGCTATAAGGTATCGAGATGAGATCCTCAGACCCTTGTGAGATCATATGCTGTGCGGTTGGCCCTGGGTTCCTCCTAATGCAGGACAATGCTAGACCTCATGTGGCTGGAGTGTCAGCAGTTCCTGAAAGATGAAGGCAATGAAGCTATGGACTGGCCGCTTATTCCCCAGACCTGAATCCTATTAAGCACATCTGAGACATTGGGGGACATTTACTTAACCCCTTCCCGCACCCTGACGTGATTCTACGTCATAGGATGCGGGTAGTTCCCGCACCTTGACGTAGAATCACGTCATGGCGATCGCCCGAGCTCAGAAGCTGAGCCCTTGCGATCGCCGCGGGATCCCAGCGGTACGCGGTAGCTGGGATCCCGCAGTACCAGCCGGGATCGCGACTATCGCGATCCCGACTGTTTAACCCTATAGACGCCGCGGTCATAGTGACCGCGGCGTCTATGGTGTATTGGCGCGACGATCGGCACCCTCCGTGCAGGGCACGGAGGTGCCGATCGTTGCCATGGCAACCTAGAGGCACGATCAGGCACGATCTAACAGTGCAGCTGTCAGCCTATGCAGAATGCATAGGCTGACTATGTCATATGCTGCAATACATTAGTATTGCAGCATATTACAATGAACAAGTGATCAAATGATCACTTGTTCATGTCCCACCCTGGGACAAAATAAAACAGTAAAAAAAAGTTTAAAAAAAAGGTGCAACTAAAAAAAAATTATTTAAAAAGAATAAAAGTCCCCTTAAGTCCCGTCCCATGCAGTAATCATATAAAACATAAAAAAGTGAAAATCACCAAAAAACCCACAACATATTGGGTATCACAATGTCTGTAACAACCCGTCAAATAAAATAAAATGGTCACTGAACCCGTACGGTGAACGCCGTAAAAAAAACACAAAAAAACCTCACAAAAATTATTAAATTTTCACATCTGACCGCATAAAAAGTGCATAAAAAGTGATCAAAAAGTAAAATGTACCCCAACATGATACCAAGAATAAGTACAGCTTGTCCCGCAAAAAATAAGCTCTAAACCAGCGCTGTAAACAAAAAAATATAAATGTTCTGCCCATTGTTACATGGCGATACAAAAACAAGTAAATGTCTCACAAAATGAGTTCTATATTCTGCAAAACAAGTTAACCATAAAAAAGGCATGTAAATGGGGTATCGCCGTAATCGTGATGACCCGTAGAATAAAGAGAACACATTATTTTTATGGTACGGTGAATGTCCGAGGAAAAAAATGCTAAAAACCATAAACAAGAATTAATGATTTTTTTAACCATCACCAAGAAAGAGTTAATAAAATCTGATTATTGGCTATTGAGCCCCCCCGTAAATGATGTACCTGAAAAGTGGATCTCATCCACAAAAAAATAATCCCCCATATGTCCAAATTACAAAAAAATAAACATTTTATAGCCTGTAAAATGTGACATTGCAGATCTGCTCTGAATGGTGCCTCCTTCCGTTCTATGCCCGGCTGTGCGCCCATACAGCAGTCACCACCACATATGGGGCATCCTCATACTCGGGAGACATTGGGTATCAAACTTTGTGGAGTTTTTTGTCATTTAATGCTTTGTGACGGTTTAATTTTTGGCCAAAATTAATATATTGTCTAAAAAAAATGACAGCTTGTAAATTAGACCTCCATTTTGTTTTAACCACTGTGAAGCATCTAAAGGGTTAACATACTTCTTAAAGTTGATTTTTTACACATTGAAGGGTGTAGTTTCTAAAATGGCATAATTTATGGGGGTTTACTGCTGTTTAGGCCTCTCAGAGTCAGTTAAAGCTGAGCAGGTGCCTCTAAATAAGGGTTTTGGCGTTTTTCATAAAAATGAGAAAAATTGCTCCCAAAATTCTGAACCTCCTAACAACCTAGAAAAGAGAGAAGATGCATAAAACCCTATGCCGATATAAAGCAGACATTCGGGAAATGTTAGTTATAAAGTTACTTGGGTGCTATGACTATCTGCCTGAAAAGCAGAACATTTTGAACTATGAAAATGAAGAATTTTTAGAAATTTTTGCCAAATTTAAGTTTTTTTCATAACTTAACACAAAAGATATCATCAAAATTTTAATATTACTTTGAAGTACAATGTGTGACGGTAAAACAATCTCAGAATCCCCTGGATATGTTAAAGTGTCAAAAAGTTATAACCTCCTATAATGACACAGGGCAAATTTTAAAAATCAGGCCTGGTCCTAAAGGTCTAAAATGGCATAGACACGAAGGGGTTAAAGTGTCGGTGTGTGCATTGGCTTTGTTACCGACCTGCTCTCGGAAAGAAGATACACATGTAATATTGTGTAGCTGTGCAGAGACATTTCTGGCGCCGAGACCATTTTCTGTCCCTGGGACCAAAATCTGTCCCGAGCACCAGAAATGTGTCCAACAGTCCCTGCTAGACCAGTTTTCTTTTGGTCTACTTTCCGCCAGTTTACAGCGCCCAAAAATGGCTGTGACACATATTAATTCTGTCTGAGTTTCCACTCCGCCAAAGCCACGCCCCTTTTCGGAGAAGAGTCGGAGCAGACGGAAAAAGTCATTTTTTCCGGTGCCACCAGCTAGTAAATAGGTCTGAGAGCAGAACATGTGGTGAGAGCGCCACAAAACTGGCGGAAACACCATAGTAAATGTCCCCCATTATGTCTCGCTCCACCCACCAACGTCACTTTGCACCACAGAATATCCAGGAGTTGGCGAATTGTTTAGTCCAGGTCTGGGAGGACATCCCTCAGGAAACCATCCACAATCTCATCAGGAGCATGCCAAGGCATTGTAGGGAGGTCATACAGGCACGTGGAGGCTGCACACAATACTAAGCCTCATCAGGAGCATGCCCAGGTGTTGTAGGGAGGTCATACAGGCATGTGTAGGTCACACACATTACTGAGCCTCATCAGGAGCATGCCAAGGTGTTGTAGGGAGGTCATACAGGCATGTGTAGGTCACACACATTACTGAGCCTCATCAGGAGCATGCCGAGGCGTTGTAGGGAGGTCATACAGGCATGTGGAGGCCGCACACAATACTGAACCTCATCAGGAGCATGCTGTGGTGTTGTAGGGAGGTCATACAGGCACGTGGAGGCTGCACACAATACTGAACCTCATCAGGAGCATGCCGAGGCGATGTAGGGAGGTCATACAGGCACGTGGAGGCCGCACACAATACTGAGCCTCATCAGGAGCATGCCCAGGTGTTGTAGGGAGGTCACACAGGCACGTGGAGGCCACACACACTACTGAGCCTCATCATGAGCATGCCAAGGTGTTGTAGGGAGGTCATACAGGCACGTGGAGGCCGCACACAATACTGAGCCTCATCAGGAGCATGCCGAGGTGTTGTAGGGAGGTCATACAGGCTCGTGGAGGACTCACACAATACTAAGCCTCATCAGGAGCATGCCCAGGTGTTGTAGTGAGGTCATACAGGCATGTGGAGGCCACACACAATACTGAGCCTCATCAGGAGCATGCCGAGATGTTGTAGGGAGGTCATACAGGCACGTGGAGGCTGCACACAATACTAAGCCTCATCAGGAGCATGCCAAGGTGTTGTAGGGAGGTCATACAGGCACGTGGAGGCCACACACAATACTGAGCCTCATCAGGAGCAGGCCAAGGTGTTGTAGGGAGGTCATACAGGTATGTGGAGGCCACACACAATACTGAGCCTCATCAGGAGCATGCCCAGGTGTTGTAGGGAGGTCATACAGGCTCGTGGAGGACTCACACAATACTGAGCCTCATCAGGAGTATAAAATCACAATTTATCGTGGTGCAGTATTTGCTCCTCGGAGCTACCAACAGTACAAGACCGGTCCAGAAAGTCTCAATTTAAAGTCTAAAAATGCAGAGAAAACGTAGTAAACTCTGACCGGAGCTCCCAATGAATCTTTTAAAAACCATCCTCCTCAAAAGAAGTTCTGTGTCAATAAGCCGCACAAATCCACAGATCCTCCTGATGAAACCATGCCGCCGTTCAGACCAGCACCGTTGCAACGCCCCGTAAGAAGCTGATTTTGCGAAACCCAGGGTCGGGCGGACATGTGGCTGGCGTCCCGCTGGAGATTTTGATGCACATTTTTACCTTTTATGTTTGTGAGTATGATGAATTGGAATACATTTTAATCTGTTTGACTGAACTACACCATTTGCCTGCATATTTCTTCTAGTTATATCATATAACAAAATACTTGAAGAGAAGCAAAGAAACGCGACGGTGCTGGTCTGAACAGCGGCATGGTTTTATCAGGAAGATCTGTGGATTTGTGTGGCTTATTGACACAGAACTTCATATGAGGAGGATCGTTTTTTTAAAAGATTCATTGGGAGCTCCGGTCAGAGTAAAGTACTACGTTTTCTTAGCATTCATCAGGAGCATGCCGTGGCGTTGTTGGGAGGTCATACAGGCACGTGGAGGCCACACACAATACTGATCCCCATCAGGAGCATGCCGAGGCGATGTAGGGAGGTCATACAGGTATGTGGAGGCCACACACAATACTGAGCCTCATCAGGAGCATGCTGAGGCGATGTAGGGAGGTCATATAGGCACGTGGAGGCCACATACACTACTGAGCCCCATCAGGAGCATGCCGAGGCAATGTAGGGAGGTCATACAGGTATGTGGAGGCCACACACAATACTGATCCCCATCAGGAGCATGCCGTTGCGATGTAGGGAGGTCATACTGGTATGTGGAGGCCACACACAATACTGATCCCCATCAGGAGCATGCCGAGGCGATGTAGGGAGGTCATACAGGCACATGGAGGCCACACACAATACTGATCCCCATCAGGAGAATGCCGAAGTGTTGTAGGGAGGTCATACAGGCATGTGGAGGCCACACACACTCCTGAGCCTCATCAGGAGCATGCCCAGGTGTAGTAGGGAGGCACGTGGAGGCCACGCACAATACTGAGCCTCATCAGGAGCATGCCGTGGTGTTGTAGGGTGGTCATACAGGCACATGGAGGCCGCACACAATACTGAGCCTCATCAGGAGCATGCCGAGGCGATGTAGGGAGGGGTCATACAGGCACGTGGAGGCCACACACAATACTGATCCCCATCAGGAGCATGCCGAGGTGATGTAGGGAGGTCATACAGGTATGTAGAGGCCACACACAATACTGAGCCTCATCAGGAGCATGCCTAGACGTTGTAGGGAGGTCATACAGGCACGTGGAGGCCACACACAATACTGATCCCCATTAGGAGCATGCCGAGGCGATGTAGGGAAGTCATATACTGATTCCCATCAGGAGCATGCCGAGGCGATGTAGGGAGGTCATACAGGTATGTGGAGGCCACACACAATACTGAGCCTCATCAGGAGCATGCTGAGGCGATGTAGGGAGGTCATATAGGCACGTGGAGGCCACATACACTACTGAGCCCCATCAGGAGCATGCCGAGGCGATGTAGGGAGGTCATACAGGTATGTGGAGGCCACACACAATACTGAGCCTCATCAGGAGCATGCTGAGGTGATGTAGGGAGGTCATATAGGCACATGGAGGTCACACACAATACTGAGCCTCATCAGGAGCATGCCTAGACGTTGTAGGGAGGTCATACAGGCACGTGGAGGCCACACACAATACTGAGCCCCATCAGGAGCATGCCGAGGCGATGTAGGGAGGTCATACAGGTATGTGGAGGCCACACACAATACTGATCCCCATCAGGAGCATGCCGAGGTGTTGTAGGGAGGTCATACAGGTATGTGGAGGCCACACACAATACTAAGCCTCATCAGGAGCATGCCGAGGTGATGTAGGGAGGTCATACAGGCACGTGGAGGCCACATACACTACTGAGCCCCATCAGGAGCATGCCGAGGCGATGTAGGGAGGTCATACTGGTATGTGGAGGCCACACACAATACTGATCCCCATCAGGAGCATGCCGAAGCGATGTAGGGAGGTCATACAGGTATGTGGAGGCCACACACAATAATAAGCCTCATCAGGAGCATGCCGAGGTGATGTAGGGAGGTCATACAGGCACGTGGAGGCCACACACAATACTGAGCCCCATCATGAGCATGCCGAGGCGATGTAGGGAGGTCATACAGGTATGTGGAGGCCACACACAATACTGAGCCTCATCAGGAGCATGCCGAGGCGATGTAGGGGGACATACAGGCACATGGAGGCCACACACAATACTAAGCCTCATCAGGAGCATGCCGAGGCGATGTAGGGGGGTCATACAGGCACATGGAGGCCACACACAGTACTGAGGCTCATTTTGTCTTGTTTTATGGACATTTAATCAAAGTTTGATGAGCCTGTAGTGTGTTTTTGCACTTTAATTCTTTTTTTATAATAATTCCCTTATTTATATAGCGCCTACAGTTTACGCAGCGCTGCACAAAGCTGCCAGATCAGTCCCTGTTCCCATGGGGCTCACAATCTAATCAACCGACCAGTATGTTTTTGGAGTGTGGGAGGAAACCGGAGGACCCAGAGGAAACCTACGCAAACACCGAGAGAACATACAAACTCTTTGCAGATGTTGACCTGGGTGGGAATATTTTGTAGGCGATTTCAAATTCAGGCCTTCATTGGTTAATAAATCTAATTTCCATTGACTTTATTTTTGTGATTTTGTTGTCCGCTCATCCAACTACAGAATAAAGTATCAAATGAGAATATTTCATTCAGATCTACGATGTTTTCCCTTTATTTTTTTGAGCAGTGTATTTTGATTATTTGTAAATACCTTTTAAAAATTTTTTAAAACCTTGCATTAAAAAAACCCGCCTTAGATCCCATATTCTGACACATGTAAGTTTTTTTAATACTTCAGTGCACTGAGCTGTGTGATGTATTGCTGGTTGCAGTATGAGCTGATGTTTTTATTGGAGGCAAGGTGGTGAAATAGGGGCGTTACCAGAGTTCATCCCAGGGGAGGGGGTGGGGATACCATATATACTCGGGCCCCAAATTTTACCACAAAAACTGGGAAAATCTATAGACTCAAGTATAAGCCTAGGGCGGGAAATGCATTGGTCACAGCCTCCATCTAGAATATAGCCATCCAGCCCCTGACCTCAGTATATAGCCAGCCTCTGACTTCAGTATATAGCCATCCAGCCCCTGACCTCAGTATATAGCCATCCAGCCCCTGACCTCAGTATATAGCCATCCAGCCCCTGACCTCAGTATAAAGCCATCCAGCCCCTGACCTCAGTATATAGCCAGCCTCTGACTTCAGTATATAGCCATCCAGCCCCTGACCTCAGTATATAGCCATCCAGCCCCTGACCTCAGTATATAGCCATCCAGCCCTTGACCTCAGTATATAGCCAGCCTCTGACTTCAGTATATAGCCATCCAGCCCCTGACCTCAGTATATAGCCATCCAGCCCCTGACCTCAGTATATAGCCATCCAGCCCCTGACCTCAGTATATAGCCATCCAGCCCCTGACCTAAGGATATAGCCAGCCCCTGACCTCAGTATATAGCCATCCAGCCCCTGACCTCAGGATATAGCCATCCAGCCCCTGACCTCAGTATATAGCCATCCAGCCCCTGACCTAAGGATATAGCCAGCCCCTGACCTCAGTATATAGCCAGCCAGCCTCTGACATCAGTATATAGCCATCCAGCCCCTGACCTCAGTATATAGCCAGCCAGCCCCTGACTTCAGTATATAGCCATCCAACCCCTGACCTCAGTATATGGCCATCCAACCCCTGACCTCAGGATATGGCCAGCCAGCCCCTGACCTCAGTATATGGCCGGCCATCCCCTGACCTCAGTATATGGCCAGCCAGCCCCTGACCTCCGTATATGGCCAGCCATACCCTGACCTCATTATATAGCCATCCAGCCCCTGACCTCAGTATATAGCCAGCCAGCCCCTGACCTCAGTAAATAGCTAGCCAGCCCCTGACCTCAGGATATAGCCTGCCAGCCCCTGACCTCAGGATATAGCCTGCCAGCCCCTGACCTCAGGATATAGCCTGCCAGCCCCTGACCTCAGGATATAGCCAGCAGTCCATGCCCCTGTATATAGCCAGCCCTCTATATGTAGTCAGCCAGCATTACCCCAATATAGCCTGCCCCTGCCCAAGTATAAAGGCAATTTTTAGCATATTTTTTGCTTATACTTGAGTATATACGATATTTTTTATAATAGAGCAGACATTTTGTTATTGTTATTTTATTTTTGTGTTCTCGTGAAACAGGGGATTTCGAATTTATTTTTTTCATATTTTTTAAAACTACATTTTTTTAACCTTCTGTATAACTATAACTGTATTACAGTATATTGTAGATAAACTGTTTATGTATTAGACCATAAATATATTGCCAAATTACAGCTATGGGAGCCTTTAACACGCTCATTGCACATTATTTAAATATGGCGGCGCCCACAAGCAATGCTGTTGGACCATGGAACCTAACAGGTTAACTGCTGTGATCGGTGCCAGCATTGATCCCCACAGTTACCGGTCAGCTATGTCACAGGGGTGGCGGCGACCGACATTCAAATATGGGTGGCACCCACTGTTTGACCCTGGCACCTAACAGGTTAAGAGCAGTTACAGTCAAGTGTGATGTAAGATGCACCAAAATAAACATGTGCAAAAGACGTCTTAGAGCTGCCAAGACACTAAAGACACGAGTAAGATCCTGCATAACGCTAAATCTCTGCATTTTCAGGTCTTATTTATAGACTTTAGTATAACCCTCCAGCAAGTTACCCCTCAGTATTAGGTAATTATCCATGTAAATGAAATCAGAAAAAAGTTTTTATATATTTAAACAATAAAACCCATAAGTTATTGGGGTAACGCTTGTAATTTTGCTCTATTGCCCCATAAATGAGCCCATTATGGTTGGTAGCTGGAGCCGGTCCATAGGCAGTTTCCCCAGGAAGGTGCCTGAGCATCGGGTCCACTTTGGTGTCTTTTATACTGAGGTTTGATTTGAGTGACTTTGCCTGTATGTGACCTGCACTCCTGGTGATGACCCTTTGGCTGGTCCTGTATTCTGCTGGAGCCGTGACCTAAGCCGGTCTGTGATTATCATGTCCTGAATCCTTGGTGTTTCTCATGTGAACTGAGCATAAAAGTAACAAGAAGAGGCCGTGATGAGATTGGTGTAAAAGTATTTTATTGAACAGAATCATAAGAAGGATCAGGGAATCCCATAAGATCGATGCGTTTCAGGTAACAGAAGCGCTTACGTTTTCTATATATGATCATTTCCTGGTGTAGCCAATCATTAGGGTGCGGTCACACCTGCCGCTAGCGCTGTGGTTACATGCGCGGGGCTACCGTGGTGTCGGCGTGCTGCGGCCTGAATGCCTTTGCGGCGCTCACATTGCGCTTGTAAACGTGGCGGTACGTGTGGCCGCACCCTTAAACGCACATAATTTCCATGTGATTTCATCTTACATTTCTCATTACAATTTCCTTCTTACTGCAGACGACATCACACTGGATGCACTGGATCGCGTGCGGTCACTATACTGGATGCACAGGATCGCGGGCGGTCACTATACTGGATGCACAGGATCGCGTGCGGTCACTATACTGGATGCACAGGATCGCGGGCGGTCACTGTACTGCACGGGGTATAACGGCTTCTGACCCTATATAGAGTTACTGATGTACAGTTGGGACAGAAAACATTTGGGTGTCAATGATAACGGCGCGATGCTCTGCGGCCGCCTTCTATGTTCAGGTCAGTAGTTTTCATCCGCTCTTCACCGCTGATCACTTTCTATCACTAAACTTCTGCCGTCGCGTGCGACCGGAGCTCCTTCCCCCACGGGAGACGCACAATCCGGATATATGACAGTGATCACCTAACCATATACATCTTATAATATCCCACATCCTCTCTGACCAAATCTACTGCCCTGTGACCCCTCGTGACCCCTCATCACAGAAATCCTCATTACTATGAATCCTCTCTCCAGACATCGCTATAACCCGACCAGCACTCGTCCTCTTCACCCCTGGATGATATGACACACAGCGGACACCAGGGGGCGCTCCTCATCTGTATCTTATATGGGGGAGGGATGAAGTGCAATCCTGTGATTATTCCCTGTGTAACATATATATATACATTCCCTGTTATTTATATACATTATCTGCCGCTTCTGTCTGTCCTGTGATGTCTCCTGCGCTCTGAAGTTGTAAAAATACTAAAATTGAAAATTAGAACAAAAAACTTGAACTACAGAAAGATTAAACTTAAATCGTTACCGAAAATATGAAGCGATGAGAATTGTGATAAACATGAATCATAGAAATAATAACTTATCCCAATGTAAGAGATTAAAGTAAAGCTGCGACCCCCAAACCTCATTGTAATTGCCTTAAATCTGTAACAAATCATCACTAATGTCGTACAATCTGCGCCTGTAATAGATAAAACCTGCCACACACCAAATGCACCCGAAATGTTAAATTGTAACTAAATATTTGAAGCTTCTTTATTATTTTAGAGAAGAATATTGCAGGTGATAATAGTAAATCTTGTAATATACTTTATAAGGTCAGTTTTTTCTCTGTCCTATCACCTCCTCCTCTTCTGCTGCTGCAGTGAGACGTGAAGCGGTTCTGAAGTCCATACACAGCAAATAGATGAGGAGAGGAGGCTAAAGTCTAACTCCTTACACACCCAGAGAATATTTCACTAGATAATTCAGCCCTGTAGGGCGGGTTCTCACTGTGGTCACATAGCGGGTCAGAACCTGCTGTTGGGCAGAATGGAGGATCGGGAAATTATATATAGACACGGTGATAAATGTAGGGGAGAGAACAAATAGTACAGAGAATAATTTGTCTCTAATAAAGTATATTCCAAAAATTACACCATCATCAGCGCAAATTGTTCCAGAAAGCAAAGCAGAGAATATAACAGACAATGAGAGGAGAAGTGACAGACGGGAGGGAGATTCTCTGCAGACGGCGGCTCCAGGAGACTCCGCTCCGATCTGTAATGAGAGAAAGTACAAAACCTTCACGTGAGATCATTACACGGGGACAATCATCTCCTAGTGATGTCTGATAACAGGAATATACAACACACATTACAAAGCTGCGGCTCTGCAAAATGCAAAAAATAAATAATACAGTGTAACAGTCTGGAAAGCCAGATCACAGAGGGGGCTAGGGTAGCCCCCCAGGCTTTTAAGCATAATTTTAAAAGTTGATGTTAGAAGGCAGGAGGCCATGGATATGAGATATAAGAAGATCCCCCAGTCCCGGGGCCCGGATCTATGAGTGATGTCCCGGGTTATCAGGACGGATTGTGATGGATTTTAATTGAAATCTACAAGGATTGTAAACCAAGCACTGACATCCTGGTGCACCCTCTCTAGCAGGATCCGCTCTTCTTTAGCTTCTTATGCCCTTATTTTTACAAAAAGTGTTAATTATGCTAATGAGCCTGAGGGGCTCCGTAGCTGTTAACTGAGTACAGGTGAATTGGAATAATTTTAGACATTTTTTTCTTTATGTAAAGACAAGGTCGTAAGCTTAAAAGAAGAGCAGATCCTGCCAGAGGGGGCGCACACCAGCGTATGTAATTGTGCTTGGTTTACAATCCTTCAGCCTGGTATTAGATTTCCTTTAAGTCGAGGACTGCCTGTATCTACTGTATATCCCTGAGATCAGAGGTCACCATTGCTGGAAGCCTCAGACCCTAAGAGGTAGAGAAAGAACTATATAAACATCCATAAACCTCATAACCCCCCCCTAATCATAACAAAACCCTTGCGGCAGGCGTAATCCCAACTCACCATCCATTAGGCTTTGGGTGGATTATTGGAGGGGTCCAAAGCTGTGAAATGCAAAATGTCAATATTTGTCACATTTGATATGGAAATAGAAGGTTGAATAGCTGTCGGGCGTCATGCACAGGATGGTATCGGGGGGCGAGATGTGGCCAAACAGATTCCATAGCTCAGAGGTCTATTACTCCTCGTCACAGGTAGGTGCACACGGTCTCCCTGCACTGTGACCGAGCTGGGTGGCCGCTCTGCTCCCTATGGAGAGGGGAGGGGTGGCGAGCACTTCCCCCTGCACCCGGCCGTGTGCTTTGCATGGGTGAATCATCCTGTGCATGAGGCCTCAGTTCTTTGCAAATCTTTTGTTTTTAAAGTTTCTTTCCCTCATCAAGTATAAAGCAGATATAAAAGCTGCTCAGGGGACGGGGATTTCTCTCCATATGAGCGAAAAGTATACAAATGTAATAAGTCTCATCAAATTATTACTAATAAAATAATACACAGCAGCGACGTTCTGTAATGTCCTGATGCTGATGTCACCACAACCCGAGAATATACATTGATAAATACTGTAAATCATTGGGGGGGGGGGGGGGAGTTTGAACATAATTTTATTTATCTTTTACTGTCGTGCTATGATGAGATTCATTCATTGTATGTGAGTAATAGGCAACAAAAAAAAACTATTATGCTAAAAGAAAAACAGCCCCGGAATGTAACTAAGTGATTATCTATTGAGTTCTGTAAATACAAGTCATTGTAAAAATTGTATCAGTCGTTAAAGGGGTTTTCAGCGGGTTCGGGGGCTGTTATATATATACAGATCCTTCTCCTATGTACATTCTATACATCCCGGTCACACACACAATACTCACTGCCGGCCGCCGTGTAGCCGCTGTTCCTCTCTGAAATAAGAAGACACGGAATTAGAAACAAGAAGCCGAGTGTAATGATGGGAGATGCTGAGGGGGAGGGAGAGACAGAAGCCATTGCTGAGTTAGGGTGGTGTTTTTAGGCCGTTTTTGTCCGGTATTCCGAATTTGCGCAATTAAAAACGGACAAAAACACATGCGGTTATTAAAAAAACGGATGCCCAAAAACGGCCTAAAAACGGCATGTGTGGCATCACCCTTAGAGTAGTGGCACACGTAGCGTTTTGAACCAGTTTTTAAGCAGTCTGTTAAAAAACACATGCGTTTTTGTCCGGTTTTAATTAAGATAATTGGTAAAACCTGTCAAAAACGCATGCATTTTTTTAAAGGGACTGCTTAAAAACGGGCCAAAAACGGGTCCAAAACGCCACGTGTCCTGCCGGCCTAACCATGTGCGGTAATTGCAGGCAGCTGCGTCTCTTCTCCCGGCGGTTTTGTACATGTAAACACGTGTTTCTGAACGCAGTGAAAACGAACCTCAAAAACTGCGGGGGAGAAAACGCCAAGTTAAGACACTTTAACCTAAAACCCGTTGAAAAAGCCAATATGCAAATACAATGCGTTTTTTTAACCCCTTAAGGCTCTGCGCCGTAGCTCAAAGGCGCAAAGGTACAGGGACTGTATGAAGAGGGGTCACGGGCTGAGTCTTCATACAAGGGTGGGGGTTGTTACATATTGCAGCAAACCCCCACCGCTAATAACCGCGATTGGTGCTTGCATCGATCGCAGCTATTAACCTTTCCGCTGCCCCCGGCAAAGTCGCCGGCGGCATTTAAAAGACAGCAGCGCGTGGGCGCCGCCATCTTTATTCCGATCGTTGCTCCCCCAAACGTCATCGGGGGGCAGTGATCAGTTGCCATGGTAGCCTCAGGTCTTCATTTGACCCGAGGCTTCTGCAGATTTGTTACAATGAGCCAGTGGCCTGCAAAAATGCCATATATTGCAATACAGGAGTATTATACAGGAGTATTATACAGGAGTATTATACAGGAGTATTATACAGGAGTATTATACAGGAGTATTGCAGTATATGGTAGGACTAAGAAATAGTGAAGAAAAAAAAAAAAGTTTAAAAAGTAAAAAATTTTTATAAAATATTACAAATTCAAATCCCCCCCTTTTCCTAGAACGGATATAAAACATAATAAACAGTAAAAATCACAGACACATCAGGTATCAGCGCGTGCGAAAATGCCCAATCAAAATTTAAAAACGGTTACGGACGGCGGTGACCTACGAGGCGGGAAATGGCGCCCAAATGTCCGAAATTTGACTTTTTCACCTTTTTACATCACATAAAAAATGAAATAAAAAGTGATCAAAATGTGGCACAGACCTCAGTATGGTAACAATAAAAAGGTCGGCTCATTTGACCCCTCCCCCAGCTCCGTGCAAAGTCTGAAAAAGTTATCAGCGTCAGAAGATGGCAACATTTTTTTTCTTTTTCGTACACATTCGTTTCATTTTTGAAAATGTATTAAAACGCAATAAAACCGATAAATCTGGTGTCACCGCGATCGCACCGAACCACAGAATAAAGCTGAGGTGTTATCTGGAGCGCAGAGTGAAAGTCGTAAAAACTGAGCCCAAAAGAAGGTTTTTTTTTTTCCACTTTTTCCACATTTGGAATTTTTTCCGGCTTCAAAGTACACGGCAGGGAATAATAAATAACATTACAGGAAAGTAAATATTGTTACGCACAAAATAAGCCGCACACAGGTCTGTAGCCGTAAAAATAAAAAAGTTATGGATTTTTGAAGGTGGAGAGCGAGAAATGAGCGAAAAAACCCTGCGCCTCTACAGACGCAGTAGAGGCGCCCCGCTCACTCCATAGGCCAGCGGTGACTGCCGTGCATCATGTGCCCCTAATCCCGCCCCCTCATGTATACGCCGGACCGCTTTGAGAGCGTTTCTAGTGCACAGATCCTAGTGCTGTTTTTGAGGGTGACAGGTCCTCTTTAAGGATGCAAAACACACCACTTGTCACTGGCCTTAGGGTGATGCCACACGTTACAAAACGCTTTAAACGTACTGAAAACACATGCTCTAAAACGATCCAAACCCCCCCCCCCCCCCGTGTGACATCATCCTTAGGCCGCGGTCACGTGATGCTTTCTTGTACAGCCCCTGAATCTTTACCCTGTGTTTGGCTGCTTTGAACCTGTTTATCTTCATTTCTAGAAGTGTAGGCAGCAGGGAAATGTATGACATCACAGGGGGTGGTGATCGTATCCAAGATGGCGGCGCCAGGATAGAGACGCCTCCGGTGGCTTTTCTGGAGGCATTTACAGGGTTAACACCCATGATCGGTGCCAGTACCACTGCACCACATTTATAGAGGGTTTTGGAGGTTTTCATGCATTTTTATCACCAATACAAAAGGGGCGTGGCTTTGAGTAAAACATAATTCAGTTTTCTAGTGTAAACAAAGCCAAACAAAGGGCAAAGTGCAGCGAGACAGAGCAGCCGGGTCCTACGCCAGACGCATCATCCAGCATCAGACTATACGGTGCCGCCTGCCTCGTCCGCTGCATTACTGACACTTACTCTTATAGAGGAGGAATCCACCAATGGCTGCAGCAGCAGCAACAAGAACAGCGACCACCGCAGCGATGACCACCAGGAGGGCGCCAGAGCTCGGCTTCTTTGGTTCTAGATGGAGAAGAGAGAGATGAATGAGGTGCGGATTATACTGAGGGATCACATGTATATATGACCTGTGTATTAGCACTAGGACCTACATTTATTTCTATCCTCACAACTTTCTTGGTTTTTTTTTTTTAAACTATAAAACTCTGCAGAGCCGTTTACTGGAGATGTGATTGTGTGTGTCTGTATATACATACATGTGAGTGTAGCAGTGGTGTGTGTGTATATATATATACGTACATGTGAGTGTAGCGGTGGTGTGTGTGTATATATACGTACATGTGAGTGTAGCGGTGGTGTGTGTATATATATATATATATATACGTACATGTGAGTGTAGCGGTGGTGTGTGTGTGTATATATATATATATACGTACATGTGAGTGTAGCGGTGGTGTGTGTATATATATACGTACATGTGAGTGTAGCGGTGATGTGTGTATATATATATGTACATGTGAGTGTAGCGGTGGTGTGTATATATATATACGTACATGCGAGTGTAGCGGTGGTGTGTGTGTATATATATACGTACATGTGAGTGTAGCAGTGGTGTGTGTATATATATATACGTACATGCGAGTGTAGCGGTGGTGTGTGTGTATATATATACGTACATGTGAGTGTAGCGGTGGTGTGTGTATATATATATACGTACATGTGAGTGTAGCGGTGGTGTGTGTGTATATATATACGTACATGCGAGTGTAGCGGTGGTGTGTGTGTATATATATACGTACATGTGAGTGTAGCGGTGGTGTGTGTGTATATATATACGTACATGTGAGTGTAGCAGTGGTGTGTGTGTATATATATACGTACATGTGAGTGTAGCAGTGGTGTGTGTGTATATATATATACGTACATGTGAGTGTAGCGGTGGTGTGTGTGTATATATACGTACATGTGAGTGTAGCGGTGGTGTGTGTATATATATATATATATACGTACATGTGAGTGTAGCGGTGGTGTGTGTGTGTATATATATATATATACGTACATGTGAGTGTAGCGGTGGTGTGTGTATATATATACGTACATGTGAGTGTAGCGGTGATGTGTGTATATATATATGTACATGTGAGTGTAGCGGTGGTGTGTATATATATATACGTACATGCGAGTGTAGCGGTGGTGTGTGTGTATATATATACGTACATGTGAGTGTAGCAGTGGTGTGTGTATATATATATACGTACATGCGAGTGTAGCGGTGGTGTGTGTGTATATATATACGTACATGTGAGTGTAGCGGTGGTGTGTGTATATATATATACGTACATGCGAGTGTAGCGGTGGTGTGTGTGTATATATATACGTACATGTGAGTGTAGCGGTGGTGTGTGTATATATATATACGTACATGTGAGTGTAGCAGTGGTGTGTGTGTATATATATATACGTACATGTGAGTGTAGCGGTGGTGTGTGTATATATATATACGTACATGTGAGTGTAGCGGTGGTGTGTGTGTATATATACGTACATGTGAGTGTAGCGGTGGTGTGTGTGTGTATATATATACATACATGTGAGTGTAGCGGTGGTGTGTGTATATATATACGTACATGTGAGTGTAGCGGTGGTGTGTGTATATATATACGTACATGTGAGTGTAGCGGTGGTGTGTGTGTATATATATACGTACATGTGAGTGTAGCGGTGGTGTGTGTGTGTATATATATACGTACATGTGAGTGTAGCGGAGGTGTGTGTGTATATATATATATACGTACATGTGAGTGTAGCGGTGGTGTGTGTATATATATACGTACATGTGAGTGTAGCGGTGGTGTGTGTATATATATATACGTACATGTGAGTGTAGCGGTGGTGTGTGTGTGTGTATATATACGTACATGTGAGTGTAGCGGAGGTGTGTGTGTATATATATATACGTACATGTGAGTGTAGCGGTGGTGTGTGTATATATATACGTACATGTGAGTGTAGCGGTGGTGTGTGTATATATATATATACGTACATGTGAGTGTAGCGGTGGTGTGTGTGTGTGTATATATACGTACATGTGAGTGTAGCGGTGGTGTGTGTATATATATATACGTACATGTGAGTGTAGCGGTGGTGTGTGTGTATATATATACGTACATGTGAGTGTAGCGGTGGTGTGTGTATATACGTACAAGTGAGTGTAGCGGTGGTGTGTGTGTATATATATACGTACATGTGAGTGTAGCGGTGGTGTGTGTATATATATACGTACATGTGAGTGTAGCGGTGGTGTGTGTGTGTATATATATACGTACATGTGAGTGTAGCGGTGGTGTGTGTATATATATACGTACATGTGAGTGTAGCGGTGGTGTGTGTATATATATACGTACATGTGAGTGTAGCGGTGGTGTGTGTGTGTGTATATATATATACGTACATGTGAGTGTAGCGGTGGTGTGTGTATATATATACGTACATGTGAGTGTAGCGGTGGTGTGTGTGTGTATATATATATACGTACATGTGAGTGTAGCGGTGGTGTGTGTATATATATACGTACATGTGAGTGTAGCGGTGGTGTGTATGTGTGTATATATACCTACATGTGAGTGTAGCGGAGGTGTGTGTGTATATATATATACGTACATGTGAGTGTAGCGGTGGTGTGTGTGTATATATACGTACATGTGAGTGTAGCGGTGGTGTCTGTATATATATACACGTACATGTGAGTGTAGCGGTGGTGTGTGTGTGTATATATATATACGTACATGTGAGTGTAGCGGTGGTGTGTGTATATATATACGTACATGTGAGTGTAGCGGTGGTGTGTGTGTGTATATATACGTACATGTGAGTGTAGCGGTGGTGTGTGTGTATATATATACGTACATGTGAGTGTAGCAGTGGTGTGTGTGTGTATATATACGTACATGTGAGTGTAGCGGTGGTGTGTGTGTATATATATACGTACATGTGAGTGTAGCGGTGGTGTGTGTGTGTATATATATACGTACATGTGAGTGTAGAGGTGGTGTGTGTATATATATACGTACATGTGAGTGTAGCAGTGCTGTGTGTATATATATATACGTACATGTGAGTGTATCGTTGGTGTGTGTGTATATATACGTACATGTGAGTGTAGCGGTGGTGTGTGTGTATATATATATACGTACATGTGAGTGTAGCGGTGGTGTGTGTGTGTATATATATATATACGTACATGTGAGTGTAGCGGTGGTGTGTGTGTATATATATATGTACATGTGAGTGTAGCGGTGGTGTGTGTATATATATACGCACATGTGAGTGTAGCGGTGGTGTGTGTGTATATATATATGTACATGTGAGTGTAGCGGTGGTGTGTGTATGTGTATATACGTACATGTGAGTGTAGCGGTGGTGTGTGTGTATATATACGCACATGTGAGTGTAGCGGTGGTGTGTGTGTGTATGTATATATATATACGTACATGTGAGTGTAGCGGTGGTGTGTGTATATATATATACGTACATGTGAGTGTAGCGGTGGTGTGTGTGTGTATATATATATGTACACGTGAGTGTAGCGGTGGTGTGTGTGTGTATATATATATACGTACATGTGAGTGTAGCGGTGGTGTGTGTGTGTGTATATACGTACATGTGAGTGTAGCGGTGGTGTGTGTGTGTGTGTATATACGTACCTGTGAGTGTAGCGGTGGTGTGTGTGTGTGTGTATATACGTACCTGTGAGTGTAGCGGTGGTGTGTGTGTGTATATATATATACGTACATGTGAGTGTAGCGGTGGTGTGTGTGTGTATATATATACGTACATGTGAGTGTAGCGGTGGTGTGTGTGTATATATATACGTACATGTGAGTGTAGCGGTGGTGTGTGTATATATATACGTACATGTGAGTGTAGCGGTGGTGTGTGTGTGTATATATATATATATACGTACATGTGAGTGTAGCAGTGGTGTGTGTATATATATACGTACATGTGAGTGTAGCGGTGGTGTGTGTATATATATACGTACATGTGAGTGTAGCGGTGGTGTGTGTATATATATATATACGTACATGTGAGTGTAGCGGTGGTGTGTGTATATATATACGTACATGTGAGTGTAGCGGTGGTGTGTGTGTGTATATATATACGTACATGTGAGTGTAGCGGTGGTGTGTGTGTGTATATATATATACGTACATGTGAGTGTAGCGGTGGTGTGTGTATATATATATACGTACATGTGAGTGTAGCGGTGGTGTGTGTATATATATACGTACATGTGAGTGTAGCGGTGGTGTGTATGTGTGTATATATACCTACATGTGAGTGTAGCGGAGGTGTGTGTGTATATATATATACGTACATGTGAGTGTAGCGTGGTGTGTGTGTATATATACGTACATGTGAGTGTAGCGGTGGTGTGTGTATATATATACACGTACATGTGAGTGTAGCGGTGGTGTGTGTGTGTATATATATATACGTACATGTGAGTGTAGCGGTGGTGTGTGTATATATATACGTACATGTGAGTGTAGCGGTGGTGTGTGTGTGTATATATACGTACATGTGAGTGTAGCGGTGGTGTGTGTGTATATATATACGTACATGTGAGTGTAGCAGTGGTGTGTGTGTATATATACGTACATGTGAGTGTAGCGGTGGTGTGTGTGTATATATATATACGTACATGTGAGTGTAGCGGTGGTGTGTGTGTGTATATATATACGTACATGTGAGTGTAGAGGTGGTGTGTGTATATATATATACACGTACATGTGAGTGTATCGTTGGTGTGTGTGTATATATACGTACATGTAAGTGTAGCGGTGGTGTGTGTGTATATATATATACGTACATGTGAGTGTAGCGGTGGTGTGTGTGTGTATATATATATATACGTACATGTGAGTGTAGCGGTGGTGTGTGTGTATATATATATGTACATGTGAGTGTAGCGGTGGTGTGTGTATATATATACGCACATGTGAGTGTAGCGGTGGTGTGTGTGTATATATATATGTACATGTGAGTGTAGCGGTGGTGTGTGTATGTGTATATACGTACATGTGAGTGTAGCGGTGGTGTGTGTGTATATATACGCACATGTGAGTGTAGCGGTGGTGTGTGTGTGTATGTATATATATATAAGTACATGTGAGTGTAGCGGTGGTGTGTGTATATATATATACGTACATGTGAGTGTAGCGGTGGTGTGTGTGTGTATATATATGTACATGTGAGTGTAGCGGTGGTGTGTGTGTGTATATATATATACGTACATGTGAGTGTAGCGGTGGTGTGTGTATATATATATACGTACATGTGAGTGTAGCGGTGGTGTGTGTATATATATACGTACATGTGAGTGTAGCGGTGGTGTGTATGTGTGTATATATACCTACATGTGAGTGTAGCGGAGGTGTGTGTGTATATATATATACGTACATGTGAGTGTAGCGGTGGTGTGTGTGTATATATACGTACATGTGAGTGTAGCGGTGGTGTGTGTATATATATATACACGTACATGTGAGTGTAGCGGTGGTGTGTGTGTGTATATATATATACGTACATGTGAGTGTAGCGGTGGTGTGTGTATATATATACGTACATGTGAGTGTAGCGGTGGTGTGTGTGTGTATATATACGTACATGTGAGTGTAGCGGTGGTGTGTGTGTATATATATACGTACATGTGAGTGTAGCAGTGGTGTGTGTGTATATATACGTACATGTGAGTGTAGCGGTGGTGTGTGTGTATATATATATATACGTACATGTGAGTGTAGCGGTGGTGTGTGTGTGTATATATATACGTACATGTGAGTGTAGAGGTGGTGTGTGTATATATATATACGTACATGTGAGTGTATCGTTGGTGTGTGTGTATATATACGTACATGTAAGTGTAGCGGTGGTGTGTGTGTATATATATATACGTACATGTGAGTGTAGCGGTGGTGTGTGTGTGTGTATATATATATATACGTACATGTGAGTGTAGCGGTGGTGTGTGTGTATATATATATGTATATGTGAGTGTAGCGGTGGTGTGTGTATATATATACGCACATGTGAGTGTAGCGGTGGTGTGTGTGTATATATATATGTACATGTGAGTGTAGCGGTGGTGTGTGTATGTGTATATACGTACATGTGAGTGTAGCGGTGGTGTGTGTGTATATATACGCACATGTGAGTGTAGCGGTGGTGTGTGTGTGTATGTATATATATATACGTACATGTGAGTGTAGCGGTGGTGTGTGTATATATATATACGTACATGTGAGTGTAGCGGTGGTGTGTGTGTGTATATATATATGTACATGTGAGTGTAGCGGTGGTGTGTGTGTGTATATATATATACGTACATGTGAGTGTAGCGGTGGTGTGTGTGTGTGTATATACGTACATGTGAGTGTAGCGGTGGTGTGTGTGTGTATATACGTACATGTGAGTGTAGCGGTGGTGTGTGTGTGTATATATATATATACGTACATGTGAGTGTAGCGGTGGTGTGTGTGTATATATATACGTACATGTGAGTGTAGCGGTGGTGTGTGTGTGTATATATATATGTACATGTGAGTGTAGCGGTGGTGTGTGTGTGTATATATATATACGTACATGTGAGTGTAGCGGTGGTGTGTGTGTATATATATACGTACATGTGAGTGTAGCGGTGGTGTGTGTGTATATATATACGTACATGTGAGTGTAGCGGTGGTGTGTGTATATATATACGTACATGTGAGTGTAGCGGTGGTGTGTGTGTGTGTATATATATATATATACATACATGTGAGTGTAGCGGTGGTGTGTGTATATATATACGTACATGTGAGTGTAGCGGTGGTGTGTGTATATATATACGTACATGTGAGTGTAGCGGTGGTGTGTGTGTATATATATATACGTACATGTGAGTGTAGCGGTGGTGTGTGTATATATATACGTACATGTGAGTGTAGCGGTGGTGTGTGTGTGTATATATAAATACGTACATGTGAGTGTAGCGGTGGTGTGTGTATATATATACGTACATGTGAGTGTAGCGGTGGTGTGTGTGTGTATATATACGTACATGTGAGTGTAGCGGTGGTGTGTGTGTATATATATACGTACATGTGAGTGTAGCAGTGGTGTGTGTGTATATATACGTACATGTGAGTGTATCGGTGGTGTGTGTATATATATATATATGCGCATGTGAGTGTAGCGGTGGTGTGTGTGTGTATATATATATACGTACAAGTGAGTGTAGCGGTGGTGTGTGTGTATATATATACGTACATGTTAGTGTAGCGGTGGTGTGTGTATATATATACGTACATGTGAGTGTAGCGGTGGTGTGTGTGCGTGTATATACGTACATGTGAGTGTAGCGGTGGTGTGTGTGTATATATATACGTACATGTGAGTGTAGCGGTGATGTGTGTATATATATACGTACATGTGAGTGTAGCGGTGGTGTGTGTGTGTGTATATATATATATATACATACATGTGAGTGTAGCGGTGGTGTGTGTATATATATACGTACATGTGAGTGTAGCGGTGGTGTGTGTATATATATACGTACATGTGAGTGTAGCGGTGGTGTGTGTGTATATATATATACGTACATGTGAGTGTAGCGGTGGTGTGTGTATATATATACGTACATGTGAGTGTAGCGGTGGTGTGTGTGTGTATATATAAATACGTACATGTGAGTGTAGCGGTGGTGTGTGTATATATATACGTACATGTGAGTGTAGCGGTGGTGTGTGTGTGTATATATACGTACATGTGAGTGTAGCGGTGGTGTGTGTGTATATATATACGTACATGTGAGTGTAGCAGTGGTGTGTGTGTATATATACGTACATGTGAGTGTAGCGGTGGTGTGTGTATATATATATATATGCGCATGTGAGTGTAGCGGTGGTGTGTGTGTGTATATATATATACGTACAAGTGAGTGTAGCGGTGGTGTGTGTGTATATATATACGTACATGTTAGTGTAGCGGTGGTGTGTGTATATATATACGTACATGTGAGTGTAGCGGTGGTGTGTGTGCGTGTATATACGTACATGTGAGTGTAGCGGT